>NC_052355.1:40462871-40762871 GCF_009727055.1 Benincasa hispida | reverse complement strand
AGCACGTCACAAAAGATAAGAAGCTAAAGGAGTAACGTGTTGAACCAAACTTATTCTCCCCTTTTTGTTTAACTAACAAAAAAGCCAAAGCCAACTTCAATAGAATCAGAAACCATGACTTTAGGAATGGTTGAAATCAGTCAAAACAATATGCTTAACATAGAATGTTCTGGACAAACAACAAATATTTCAAGCACAACAGTACCTTCAAGATTCTTCCATATAACATCAAACTTAACAAAATTAACTTCAGAAACATCACCAGCAGAGCCAAGATAGATGTAATGACATTTTCAAGGATCACAACAGAAAAATTAGCACAACCTGCACAAGGAAGGTTGATTTTCTCAATTAAGACATACACACCAACAACTTCGGTCATGGGTTTCACGCAACAAACGACCCAAACCAGAATTTTTATTAGTTGCTACAATTTAATTCTGCATAAGCCCAAAGTAGTCCTCAGGACTTCATTAACACTCTTAGTTTCAATTGGAGATGTAAGGCAAGTATTGTTAATCATTTGGAGATAGTCAACCCTATCCTTCATTCTAGTAGTCACTCTTGCATTCAGATCACCAATTATGTCACTAGAGGGATGATTTTTACGAAATCTACTAAATAGGAGCTTATTACTGGATATTTTCTACTAGAGTTTCAGTATTCTTGTTAGATGACATGTCAGAGGAGATGTCAGGAACATCTGGATTGACAAGCGGAAGCACATCGACATCTTCTTCTTCCTCAGTTGTAGAAATGGATATATCGGCAACAAAATCAATCACAACATTGATGGAATTCATGATAAAACATTTTCGTTTATTGTAGACGTTGTATTCTCAACGATTTGAGGAATATCCAAGAAATATGTCTTCATTAGACTTTGAATCTCATTTCTGCCTGGTTTCTCTATCAGCAGAATACACATACTGCCGAAGATATGGCAGTATTTAACATTTGGCTTTCTTCCCCACCAAGTTTCATAATTGTGCAGGCCATTCCTGGGAAAAGAGCAATCTGGTTGAGACCATGACCTGCAGTGTTGAATTACACATTAAGACTCATAAACAAAGAGCCAATTACAACAATTACTAATGAATTGAAGAGAAATCTAATGTCAAAACTGAAATTATCCATATCACCATCCATTTTCATACAACTTATGAAAAACACCCACCAAGCTAAAATAAACACGAATTGAGTGCTTAAATCATGCTCTAATACCATTGATGGTGTTCGACATTCAACAAGCAGAAGCAATTAGGATCTGAAGCACTCTAATTTCATCAATTTTAGCAAACAGGTAAGCATGTAATATTAAGAAATAGGGTTTCGGAAATTTTACCTTTGAAGAACTCTTCAAATCTTCAAATCAGCTCGAATTTCCTCTCCAACAAGTTGTAGACCACAACTTAATCTTCCCTACTATTCTCTAAGACCTTAGATTGGATTGTGGGATCCTTAATAAACTATAATTGAAAGAAATTTTGGAGAGAAAAGTTGGTTTTTGGTGTTCAAGTGTTGAAAAACCTTTTTTCAACTCAATTTCAGAAAAATAGCCATGCATGTCCTTTTTGTCAACTGAATTGAATTTGATGTTTTATCAAATTCAGCATGCCATACAATTGAACCATAGTTTGACACCAAAACCAATTGAACCACTATGAATATTAAATTTATTTAAAATCATCTTTCATTGAATTTTCATTAAAATTCAATTAAATCTATTTTTTAATATTTAATTTAATTTTCCAAAAACCAAATTAAAACAAAATTGATTATATATTTGAATTTTCATAAATTCAAATTTTCAATTTTAAATAAAAATTTATTTGAATAATTAATCAAATAATTTAATTCATTGAATTAATTTAATATCAAATATTAAATTAATTAAATATCAATTCCTCAATCATGAATCCCTATTCATATAATAATATTTAAATAAAATTTAAATATTATCCAAATCTCTAATTTCGTTTAATTCGATAACTAAACGTATAATTATATCGTATATAATTATTGATTCCCTTAATTCAAATTTGAACGTTTCGATTTTATTATCACGCTATTCTAAGGTTTAATCCTGGATAAACTAGAGTTTATAGTTAGCTCAAGATAACTAGGTCATCGCTTTGAAATACTCAGTCTTAAACAGTAAACAACATTATAAAGTAAGAGTGATTTATTTCTCGGTCCGGTCTTATAAAAACTCTTTGCGTAGGAAGCCTCAACTCGCATGTCTCCACATGGATCACATTGTTTGTACTAAATACAAAGTGTGCCGCATCCGATAGTGTTTCCAGAATATGATGCCCAGCCTTATCCGTATACTATAGACCGTTTTGGCTATCTACTCGAACTTGATCCACTCTTATGTCTCTACATAAAGTCCAAGTATTCATGTAATAGTCATGGATCTTAGTTTATTGGATTTAGTTTTTACAAGTGCAATTTTAGTTTTATTGAATAAACCTCAATAACTTCTTTAATACAAATAGAATATGTTTAATTTTATAAACTATGAGTTTTAGGACATGCAACTCAACAGTTGCCCTATTACGCTGAAGACCCAAGAGTAAAAAAAAAAATAGGGAAGCGTAGCTATGCTACTGAGAGCGCTGCAGCTGCAATGCTCCAAAAAGAAAGTCGTCCATCTCATTAGGCAGTGTGGCGAAGCTACTTTGCAGCATAATTATGTTGCGACAAGTTCTATAAAAGGGGCAGTGCCATCTGAATTGAGGGAGGCCGATTTTGTGGGGAGTCCGACTTGGGATCACTGCACGTTTTCCACAGAGGCCAAGAGGCTGCCGTTTGGAGTGATTTTCAAAGCTTAATCAAAGAGTTGAGTGAATTTGGATCAAGAAGGAGATGTTGATGCTTTTATGGAAACAGATTGACCAATGGCTAATTCCTTCCTCTTTAATTTTTTTAATATATATTTCTGTACAACTTGTTAAGGGTTTATATTCTGAACATGAATGGTTAAGTTATTTCGTTGTTCTAGGGTTAGATCAATTTCAATATTGTTTATGAATGGTTCTTAGTTATTTTGATTAATAAATTGCATTGGCTTTTTATCATTTTTGCGCTTAACCAATTGAATGCTTGATCACCATTTGATTAATTTAGAGTTTATTAATTTGTTTGAGAAAGAGATTTTTAGACCGGATCTAGTATGATAAACTTGGAATATGCATGGGAATGATAAGAAGATGTTAGAGGTGAAGAATGAAGAGACTTAATGCTATGTTTATTAGATTCAATTGTATGGAAATAAAATTAACTTTTAGACATAAGAAGGTGTGGAGCTTGGAATAGAAAACCCAAATTATAGATCTTTTAGGCCTAAATAAATGCATTGGTGTATTGAAAGAAAATTAGATTCTATAACAATGTTGAATGAGATCAAAACCTTATGACATCCTAGTCAAGTGATTCCCTATTCGAACCTTTATTTGCTTCATTAATTTTTATGTTTTCAACCCCATCTCATTTTGGCTCCCTAAATAAAGTAAAAAAGATCGCTTGATAGCTAGTTAATTTAAATATCTAATTCCTCAGGACGGCACCAAGTTCATTGAGATTTTATTACTTCGACGCATACACTTGCGCGTGTCAATGCACAATCTCCCGGATGAAATGGTATTTGTGCTCAATATGCTTCCTTTTTTTGTGGCTCCTAGGCTCCCTGGAATTAGCCATAACACAACTATTATTATAATAAAGAGTGATGGACTTTGACATGTCAGGAACAACCTCTAAATCTGTCAAAATTTTAATAAGCCATACAACCTATTTGGTAGTTTCACAAACCGTTACATACTCTGCCTCTATAGTAGAGTCAACAATGCAGCCTTACTTTGTGCTCCTCTAGACTACAGCTTCTCCATTAAGAGTAAACACTGATCTTTATGTGGATTTCCTAGGAACCCTATCAATTTGAAAATCAGAGTCAATGTATCATGTACCCTTAGCTCCATACACAAACATATAGTCCCTCGTTAGATACTTGAAGATGGATTTAGTTGTTGTCTGGTGATCTAGTCCAGGATTGGACTGATATCTACTGACAGTCCCCACTGCATAACAAATATTGGGTCTAGTATATAACATTGCCTACATAAGGTTGCCGACAGCTGATGCATAGGGGATCTGTCTCATTTTCTCAACTTCATGAGGTGTCTTAGGAAATTATTCCTTAGACTACACAATTTCATGTCTGAAAGGTAATAAACTCCTTTTGGAATTGTGCAGTGAATATTTGAAAAGCATCTTGTCAATATAAGATGCCTGAGATAATGCCAATGTTTTGTTATTACGATCTCTGATGATTTGGATCCCCAGTACAAACTATGCCTCTCCCAAATCTTTCATTCGGAATTGAGCGATCAACCATTGTTAAATATGTCAATAGACCATCGCAATTTAAAATCTTATATTCCAAGATCGAGATGCTTGTTTCAATCCATAAATTGACCAACCAAACTATTTGCTCTTGACCTTGTTTAATGACCTCCCTCTAGTTGCTACATATAGATTGTCTCCTCAAAATTACCATGTAGAAAGGAATTCTTGACGTCCATTTCCATATCTCATAGTTATAATATGTGGCAATGGATAAGAGATCCATATAGACTTATGCATGGCATCGGATGAGAAAGTTTCCCCATAGTTTATTCCCTAAACCTGTATAACCCTTTGCCACCAGTTTAGCCTTAAAAGTCTATACTTTACTATCTACACCTCTTTTTCTCTTGTAGATCCACTTGTAGCCTATAGGTTTGACCCTGTTAGGTTGATCTACAATATCTTATACTGAATTAAAATATATAGACTCCATTTCGAGATCCATAGCCTTAACCCATTCACCTTTGTCCACATCATCCATTGCCTATTTATAGGACAATGAATCCTTAATTTCGTCATCTAATATGCCAGTTAGGGTTTCTGTTAAACCCATATAATGGGCAGGTGGGTTCGAAACCCTCCCACTATGTCGAGACTCCCTTAACTATTGAGGTAGTTGTACTTGACTAGATGAATCAATTGTTGATGTTATAGCCTTTTCAACAACTCTCGTTGAAGTTTCAGTAGTTTCATTTGAATGTTCATTCAACACAATTTTACTGCAGGGCTTATGCTCTCTGATGTGGTCCTCTTCAATAAATGTAGCATTTCTCAACAAAAATCTTTATTTTCTTTAAGATCATAGAAGTAACCACCCCGCATTTCCTTCGGATAGCCTATAAATAGGCACAATTTTGAGAGGTTTCAATTTCTTAGAATTTGCCTCAAGAACATATACTGGGCAAGCCCAGACTCTGAAGTGTTGTAAACTCCCTTTACAACCTCTTCATAATTCCAAATGTGTTTTAGAAACACTTTTGGATGGAATATTGTTCAAAATATAAGCTACAGTCATTACAGCATAACCCCAAAACGAATCGAGTAATTGAGCATAATTCATCATAGACCGAACCAGTCCAACAAGGTTCTATTTCCCTTTTCTAATATACCATTTTGTTGATGTGTATTAAGCGTCGAGAGTTGGGATGTAATGTTCTATCAAATAGTCCTAGAATCTTAAATTCGTTTGCTTTCTACCTTGATATGATCAAAGTATTTTAATAGTTTTACCTAATGAATTCTCAACTGTAGCCTTATAATCTTTGAACTTTTCAAGAACTTCAAACTTATGTTACATTAGGTAAACATGCCCATATCTCGAATAATTATTTATAAAAGAGATGAAATATTCAAACCATCCTCTTGCCTTAACATTCATAGGATCATAAAAGTTTGAATTTACAAGTTCTAAGAGTTCTTTGGTTCTATGACCTTTTCCAGTAAATGGGTTTTTTTTTTTTTTTTTTTTTTTTTTTGCCAATTTTCCTTCAAGGCATGCTCACATACTGGTAAAGAGTTTTCTTCTAACTCACTTTGAAGTACACTCTTAACCAACCTCTCAATCCTACTGAAATTTATACGACCTAATCTTAAATGCTAAAGATGGGCATTTTCCTTAGGAGAAATCTTTCGGTTTTATGTTGAGTTGCTACAGTTCTGAACATTTCAGTATTTAACAGCGGTTTAGATACTAACGGTCTTAGCACATATAAACTACTCTTTAAGTTTGCAGAACAAATATTTGCACCATTCTTATAAATAAATGTTTTATTTACATTAAAAAAATATTATAATGTTGTTCTAACAAAGTTTGTATAGAAATTAGGTTCCATTTCAAATCTGGAACCACATAAACATGTTTAATAGAAGCAAGGATTTATGAAAGAGTAGTTTCACGCCTCCCACTGCAACTACTGAGACGACATGCCCTTTTCCAACTCGCATCGTCATCTCGTCAGTCCTGAGCTGTGTCAGGAACTAATTTCCTGAAAAGAAAAAAAAATATGGTTAGTAGCCCCTAAATCAATTATCCAGGTCAAATCATCATTTTCCACTAAACAGGTTTTAAAACTAGTAAACCATATTTACCTCTTTGACCTTCTTTTTCTCCACCAAATACTTAGGACAGTTCCATTTCCAGTGTCCCTCTTGGTTGCAATGGAAGTAAGTTTCTTTGGCGATCTTGGCTTTCTTACCCTTTTGGGCCGCAACAAGGTTAGCTTTATTCCCCTGACCTCCCTTCTTCTTCTTCCACTTTTTAGTGCCAGATGAAGAAGGCACAAACTTAGTTCCAGAAGTTGAACCTCTGAAGAACTTCTTAGAGGAAGTGGCAACATTTGCTCTCCTTTCTGTTCCTTGACTTGCATCAAGGAATAGTAAGTCTATAGGTTATTAAGGAGGGTAGTCAGGTTGTAGTCTAGTTTGTTTATAACAGCATTACTACGAAATTGAAGAAAACTCTCTAATAAAGTCTCTAGAATAAAGCTAACTTGATTAGCCTCATCGATGATGACCCTCATTTCAGCCACATTAAAATGGACCATCATGTTGAAAATGTGTTCTCTGACAAATGTCTCCTCTTTCATACTAGCATTAAAAATGAATTTTGAAGTGTCGTATTAGAGCTGTGAGGACGGTTGTCCAAACATCTCTCATAGTGAATCCATAATCTCGCGTGAAGTGACCATGAATTCATACTTCTTTGCCAAAACTTCAGTCAAGCTGGCAAGAATGTACGCTCGGATCTTCTCAATTGCCTTTACCTATTTCTCATATGCATCCTGAATATTTTGAGCTGCATTTTGAGCTAGGGCCTGAGGACACTCCTCAAGCAAGACAAATCTTAAGTCATTAATGATTAGCACAATATTGATTGTGTTTTTCCAAATAGTGTAATTATCACCCATTAGCTTATCAACACTTAGAAGGTTGATTGTAGTGCTAGTCATATTGAAGTTTCCATACAAATTATATATATTAGTTATAAGCATTACCCATTAAAACCAATCGAAATTTGTAAAATTCTTATGTATCCTGTGTGACATCTAATTTTACAATGATGCATCAGTGAGTTAGAATAAAAGTTACCAAAGGATGGTCAGTTATAATTTCATTGAATTGAGACAATCTCAACCAATCATTACACCATAATAACTCTTATTCCTATAATGATTAGTCATCATTGTTCGGTCAATAAATTATTAACTTGCTTAAAATTTCTTGTAGTGTAACACTTCATTTTAGACCCTAAAGTTTCGCCTCAATGAGCCAATCGAAGGAAAAAATCGATTGAGACAAAAACTAAAGAAATCCTATCCAATTCTGGAGTTTGTGATCAATTTCATGCAAACACTTTCTGAAGGGGGACACAAGCAAAGGTGCCATGAAGCCGAGCATGAAGCTTTATAACAAACTAATGAAAGAGACCGCGAGATGTGTTGACACACGTCTCTCCCCCACTCACTATAAACACTCTCTCTATTCACCTTGGGATTGACCTATGCAAACACCTTTCCGAAGGGGGACACGAGCAAATGGTGCTACGAGGCCGAGCATAGATCTCACGATATGAACATTTAGAGAGAATGTGAGAAAAAATTGACATATCATATACATCAATTTCCTCTCACTAAGTGTTCTAAACCTAGGGTTCTTTACTTAATTAAATTTGGCTAATAATTTATCTAAGTCCGTTGTTAAATTGGCCCATTATAGCTTTTATATTTGATAGTTTAACAATATATGATTTTGTTCATTAGACACTTTAATAAACTAAATCATATATTGCATGTTTATGAAATATTTGTCTAATTCACCTTCCAGGTTGGTTCACATGTAGGGGTATTTCATTTCCGATAACTTAAATATCCTAATCTTAGACAGAACCTTCCTTAGACAAAGGTCCCTTATAGACAATTATTTTTATAAATTTAATCTTTTATTATTTTCATGTTAACCATATTAAAAAGGAAATAAAAAATTAACATATTTCTAATCATATTAGAAATATTTTAATATAGGTCTAGGCGAAATTAATTTTAAACCATTTAAAATTAATTGAAATGAAACCTACGTTTGCATGCAACTCTTGATTATAGATTTAATTCTAATCATCATACTTATAACAGTTATAAATTAATAAAATAATTAAAACCTATGATCATGCATCTTATGACATTAATTAAATATAACAATTATATTTATTAAGTAATGTCATGGTCAATGTAATTTCATTTTCATTATACAATATAACACTTATATTATAAACTAATGAAAATTAAAAAAAAAAAACAAAACAAAAAAAAACATATCCATCATTCAACCATATAATATAATTTTTATACAATAGTATGATGAATTAGTGCTTGATGTGGGAGGACTTTTCTTATGAGTGAGTTAAGTTATCCATTTTTTTCTAAGTCCTAACTATTAGTTACTCTATATTATAGGTAGAGGGAAATGTATAGAAGAAGCAGTGAACATGTCAATGATACATGCAATCATATAATATAACATTCATATTGGACATAACTTGGAATATAGACTTCAGTGGTCAAGCTGTACAACTGTTGGTCAGGCGCTTGGGGTTCAAAACTTCGCAAATAAATTCTCTTTTAGAATTACAAATTTTTATTGCTTTAAAATTTAAATGTACATCTTAACTGCAGTTGAGGGTTAAAAAAACGTAATTCCTGAGTGTATAAAATTTTAATGCAGTTGAGGGTTAGGAAAATGTAATTCCATTTTTTATTTTTTCTCACATATATGAACATGTTTATGTACAAATATTTTCTAAATTTTTAGATTCATTTTGTAACTATCTAGTTACCGGTTTTTAGTTTTTGAAAATTAAGGAATATAAACATCATTTTCACATATAAGTTTTTTACTCCGTTATTTACTTTACCATTATTCTAAAATTACTTTAAGTTAGTACAAGTTTAATCCTTAATTTTTAAAATTATGACTAACAAATATCTAAACTTTTAATTTTAGCTCTAATAAATCCCTTAAAAATGTCTAATAGATAGATGAACTATTAGTTTAGTATCTATAAATCTCATAAAATATTAAAAACTCTTAAAAATTAACCTTTGTATTAGATTTTTTTTTGAATTGAACCTCAAATTTTCAATATTGTAACCAATAGTTACATTATTTTTTTAAAAAAAGAAATCTGCTATTACATATTAGACACACAAATTGAGATGTCAATGATCTAATATAATTTTTTTTTAAAGTTCAAGAATTATATATCACATAAATTTAGAAGTTACTGGACTAAAATTTTAACCTTATATGAAGGTGTTCCTCCTAACATGAAGTTATGGATCTACCACTATTCGTACACCAGTTACCTATGTTTGCTTTGACGATATTATATAATTTAAATATTTTATCGATGCAACTAAAAATATATTTATATGAACTTATGCTTCCTCGTATAAAATCCTGGATTCGCTACTGAAAATTACGCAACATATAAAATTAATCATACATCACATGTAAATAAAATTAATAGCAAAATTGGACCAAATTTTGGCACTCCTAAAAATTAATAAAATTAATATAACATTTATATTAATTTTGATTAATTAACAAACAAATAAAATACATTATAAAACGAAAAACATATAAAAACTACATTGCACCACATCTCACTCGAACCCACAACCTTGCAATTTCTGGATGCGTGCGTGTAGACTTTGGAGCGCAACAACACTGTTGAAAAGCACCGCTGCACTCTAGCCTTTGTTCCTGAGCGCAATGGCGCTCGGCAAAAATTCACGCAGCGTCGCAATGCTTTATGTGATTTTCCCCGAGCAGCGTCGTGGTGCTCTGGACCAGATTACTACTGTCTTCTTCGTTTTCACCAGTTTTTGTTTCGAATCCAAGGCTCCTTCATGGAAAACTCTTCACCACGAATAACACGAACTTGCAGACTCGATAGCATGAAATTAAATGTCCAAAATAACAGGCCCTTACAACTTTAAACAAATTTAAAATAGTAAATACTGAGTGTCAAAGTTTGAAAACATCCAACTTGCAAACCAACATTCGCAATGCAATCGGAACCCACTATTTCTCTGATTTTTGTTCCCAAAAAAGTTTCAGAGACACAACCCAGCTCTGATACCAACTGAAGGATTTGAATACTTAGCGGAAGTGAGTGATCGTTGTTCACACGAGGCTTCCGGAGAAACGTACTTTGTGGAGTTGAACTTGAGTTGGTGTTGATGTTGAAGTTGATTTGATTCGATGTGGTTCAATCTCTAATACTTGATCTTCTGATTCTCTCTTCAGTTTGGTGAATGTGTTTGACTTTAAGTAGAAGTCTTGAAAGCTTGGAGTAGAAGTCTGGGAAGAGTCTTTGTGAGCTTGGAGTAGAAGTGTGGGAAGAGTGTTTGTGTCTTCAAGGTCTTCTATCTTATAGAAGTGCAGCTTCAGAAGTCTTGGGAGTCTTCTCTCTAGGCTCTCTGAATGTAGAAAATGTTGCCCCGTCAAATGAAGAGAACTTCTCTATTTATAGAGTTCTCAGGCGGGCTTCGTGGGCTTGGGCTTGGTTGGTCCATGGGCCTAGCCCTTGAGCCCAATTAGTTGGTTTTGGGTCTAATTTTAAATTTGGGTCAAATTCACCCAAATAATATCCAATAATAATATCAAATTGGGCCAATTTAATCTCATCTGATCAAAATTTGTCTTCAATTCAATTCGGGACATACGTTAACTTTTAATTGGACCCAAATTTAATGATTTAGGAATTCGTCATTAATTTAGTAAATGATGTGGCAACTTATGATTAGTCCAAAATTCCTCGTCCAACAAATGCCCCCTTTTCGAGATTTATGCACGTCTATACGGTCGATAGATCTCGAAAAAATAATTCAGAATCAAAGTGGGATTTCAACACCTTTATTTTGATACATCATTTTGACCAAAATAAAAGAATTTAGCTCAAAATTTTGATTTGAAATTTTGTTTGTTTGACACACTTTTGCCAAGAGATGAATTTAAGTCCTTGACTTTCTTGTTCCCGAGTAAACTTTAATTTGAACTAAAGTAGAATTTATGCTCCACTTTAATTGCAAATTTAAATTCTTAAGTAGTATCTTAGATTCTAACAATTCCTTTTCTTAGATTTGGAGTGTACTCAATTCTTCATTTGAATTTAAAGTAGAATTTTGACTTTTCTTTCTTTAATTCGACTTTGATAGGGTGGATGTTTGGAGTGTTTCTATATTTTGATTTGAAACAACACTCGATTATGCCACAGTCTGTGTTAATATGTCTATATTTTGACATATTCGGGTGTAATTTTATGGTACTCGCGATTTGGAACGGTAACTTTTTGTTTCCAATTTTCATTTGCTGTTGCTAGAATTTGACTTGAGAAGAATATCTAAAATTTTAGTTTGGGTTTGAATTAAACTCTCCCACCATATAAAGATTGAAATATACCTAAAATTTAATAAAATGAAGGCTCCTCCTCAAAATTGGCCTTTATTTAATTTGAATTTTACCCCAAATTTTGGTGATTTGGAGTGGAATTGAATTTTTACCTAAAAATATTTTACTTAAATTTGGAATAAAATTTGGGGTGTAATTGAATCTCAATCTAAAGTTTGAATTTGGATCCTGATCTGAAAAAGTTAGCCATCAATCAAATGAACATTGCCACTATCTTCAAACCCAGTTATTTTCTCTCCCTTCAACTGCTATCTTTCATACTAATTTTTATGTTTTGCACTTTAATAGATAATTGCAACTTGTGGTCCTCAATGTCTTTCAACAATAAAAATAAAAATAATAATAATAATAAGAAAATAATAAAGAAAATGTCCCGCAAATACACTGGAACCCACTGCCTCCGAGCAGAGTATATTGATTCCCTGAGATCATATCTATCAACAAGTGACAGCCAGCAGGACTCAAATACCATTCCTTCATAAGGTTCAAGATCCAAAAGAAACTTGTGCAGCTAAAATCCGGACGATTTTTTTTTTTTTTTTTGATCTTAACCAATTTCGGCTCAAATCGAGATTCCAAAACACAACAATCAGCATTCAGTTCAGATAACCCATGATCTTCTCAAATTTCAACTGGTTAGTAGAAAATCCCGTCCGAACTTAATTAATATATAATGACAGGACACAATGATTTTTCTTCATCTTAAATGATTATTTTTTGTTCTTACGTCCTTTGCAGTTTTCATGTCGTTGCAAATCAAACTTGGATTGCTATGGGGAGACGACCGCCTGTTCAGAAAATGCCGTAGGAGTCCACCATCACGAGTCGTCGTCGAATCGGTCTGTCGCCTGTTTGGGAGCGTCGACTTTTGGGCGCCCTTTTTTTTTTTTAGCTTTCCCTTCGCACATGGCATCCTCGGTGGTTGCCTTCCATCTAATAGGATGAATGCGGAGGGGGAACGATCAGAATGTTGAGAACGAGAGTGAGAGATGGAGAAAAGAGGGAAGTAAGAAGAAAAGAGGGGAGGCGACGACGGTGTTGAGAAGAAAAGAGGAAGATGGGAAATTAGGGTTTTTTCTTTATTATATATATATATATATATATATATATATATATATATATATATATATTATATTATAATTTTTATTTTAATTTTTTTTTCTTTTTTTCTTTCCTTACATTTTTTTTCTTTTATTTTTTTTTTTACTAAAAAACTATCTTATTTTTCCTTTTTTTAAAATCTTTTTTTCTAAATTTGTTTTCTTCACCATCTTCTTTTCTTTTTTTTTCTTTTTTTCTCTTTTTTTTTCCACAATTTCCTTTTCTTTTCTGTTTTTTCCTCTTTTTTTTTTTTTTTGCCTTCATTTTTTTTTCACATGTTTCTTTTTATTTCCCATTTTTTTAAGAAGATTTTGTTTTCTCTTTTTTTTCTTCTTTTTTTTCTCTTTTTTTAATTTTATTATTATTTTTTTAATATGCTTCTTTTCTATTAACTTGTCCCCCCTTACTTTTTGTAAGAGTTGAAGCGTAACTTAAAAGAGCACAACCATTTTTTTTAAATCTTGTCGGCCATAAGTAATCAGGGTGGGTTTTTTTCTCTCACGTTTGTGTGACCGACTCCTTGGTGTACATGTTCTTCCTCGTATTCGTGCATCCTGATCGTCATGGGAGGGGCCCTGTAAAGGTTTATAACTCTCACATTCGATCACTCTAGGGAAGATCCTCGAAAGTTTTCCCTCGTAGCACCGTTCGTGTATCCTGATCATCATGGGAGGGGCCCCGTAAAGGCTTCCAACTCTCCTATTCGATCACCCTAAGGTGAATCCTCGAAAGGTTTGCCTCATAGCACCGTCCGTGCATCCTGATCGTCATGGGAGGGACCCCGCAAAGGCTTAGTACTCTTCCATTCGATCTCAGAAGGATCGACTACGGATCCCTCAGTCCCCTTCTGTTATTTTTCTTTGAATGGTTGAAACTTACCCCCCTGTGATATTTTTTTTTTGCAGAATAATGGTTCATTTCACCGAGCACGTTTCATCTGATGAGAGGCAGCTCGTGATTCTTAAAGACTGGAGTCAGCCCATGAAGGAAGGACTTAGCCTTTCTGTAGCAAAATCATTAGCCGTTCCTTTCGCTGATCTTCGGCCAAGTCTAGACGACAACATGATCCTTTCCAAATTGTCGATGGAAGCGCCCTTGACCTGAGGAGAGCGTGCATGGATCCTGCGATCTTCTATTCATAAGGAGACCCCAAATCCCGATCGAGTGCTTTGGACGACGCATAATTGAGGGTCAGGTCCGCTAACTGTCGTGACGAAAGTCCCTGGAGAATTTGGCTTCGTTGACTGTTACTAGGAGTGGCTTGAGGTTGTGGTAGGTCGAAACGAGCGATTCCTTTGTGACGTCAATTTGCCTGACGCAGTGACGGCCTGCTTGTTCACATATGATCACAATGGTGACATAGTTTAAGCTTTCTGTGAAGCCTAGTGCCCTTCAACCAACACTCTCCATACCACGTTTGGCGAAGCATTGATTTCCTTATGGGACCTCTGGTTGCTCAGGGGCTTTCCGGTCAGAGGAACCTTTTACAAGGAGGTGGTTCCTTCCCTCAAAGAACTAACCAGTCACCGCGACAAAGAGAGGTACTTATCGAAGACGTGTGAACACCTTTTTCAGGCATATTTTTCGATAGTGTGCTCGTAGAGAGAAAATTGCACGACTCCCTCAAAGCATGACTCCTCAATGTCTATCAACTATTTTTCGTTCCTAGGGGTTCACAAATATGACAAGCCTGTTACACGGAAGCAAAAGAAAGCCTCTCGGTCTCGGTCTACGCAAAATCCTGACGGTTCACAGATTGCATTTTGAGATTGGTCAAACAAAGAGAACATGTTATTCGCAGAGCTAGAGGTTGAAGACGAGTTGAAGGACAAAACTTATATGGCTACCTTTCTATCCTGCTAGTTATGCCTTTTTGTATTTCTCTAGAAAGAAGGTTACCTTCGCCCCGGAGTCTTCAGAATGGCTAGTTTGATGGCTCATGGGACTGTTTATAGTCTCGCCATTCCAGTCTTGGCCAACATCTAGCATGCGATCAGGCTACATATCCTCCCAGTGTGGGGAAGTCCGAACTATAGAGTCGTATAGTCCCTTTCGCTTCGGTCGACAGTTCGACTTCCATCAGGACATTCTGAATGATATAAGGGGAATACCTCCCACCCCTACGCCAAAGAACATTTTACATTACTGGAGAGTATGCACGAGACGCAAGCCCTCGTCTCAGGTATTCTTGCTGGCCCATACATTTGATCCACACACTCATATTACCCCACGGTTCAAGGATTTGTTGTTACAAAAGCACGAGAATTACTTCGAAGGGAATCATCATTTGTTAGTGACTAGTGCTATTCCTCCCCCAACGCCGCCAAGATTACCCAAAGGTAGAGGGATCAACCATGGGGGGAAGTAACTTCGCCTGACTGAGGAGGTGGCGGCGATCGCATAAAAAGACGCTTCCAAACCGGTTGAGGAGGACAGTCATAGTAGTACCGGTGATCGTTGTTGTAAGCGACCCTCCAAAAAGACAGGTGCCTTCGGACTCTGCCGCATTATTCTTGAGAGGGTTCAGAATGATCTGGTGGCTTCTAATGCTCTCAACCTACTGGTATGTCGTCCCTTTATATATATATAAGTCCTCTCGTCTCGTCTCTTTTTTTTCTTAACTGTACGGTTTACATTTAGTCTCCCCTTTTGCAGTCACCCTTGAACCTCTCGATTCAAGGACTTGAAGCCTCACGAAGCGAAGAATCTTTGGTGGGCCCTTTTGCCGTTGACTCAGCCATTGAGGGCGTTGGTACCTTCGAAGTTCTGTCAATGGATCCCGTGCCAAGGTCCTGTCTAGTGCGTGCTATCCTCATTGACATCCCTCATGTCAAGGAGGCGGTGGTCATCGGGAACATTGAGGCTTTATATTTCGTAGCCAAGCAAACTAATTCCCCCTTGGTGCCTACGGAAGGAAGGGTTCTCCAACCTGGAAAAACGTCGACGGTGTTGGAAAGTCCAAGTGATAGTGAGTTCCCGAGGCAAGTAGATAGGGCACCATCCCCGATCGCCCCTGAGGTTTCCGAGTTCTATGCTACCATCGTAGTTTCTAACGTTCGATGCCATGCAGCCACGGCCATGTTGGAGACTATGCACAAGAAGATCATGCGTACTCCTTTCGAGAAAGTTCTTAGTCTGGAGAAAGAAACACATGAGATATTCCGAGCCATTTTCGACATTTGTGGTGCCAACCTCCCTCCTCTCAGAAAATTTGTCGATGAGTACTTTCGAAACATGGAGAAGTATAATCAGTTTTAGTTATCCTATTCCTCTTAGTTAAGTCAAACAAAATCGAGAGCACCCCAATCCTTTATGACAAGGATGTCAAAGCATTGGATGTCCTACGCCATGTGTTGGAAGCAATGCAACATGAGCTCGGGAACTACCACTAGGTACCATGACTTGATGTTGCTCGTCTGATTGAATTAGGCGTATTCCTAGGCATAGCTACTGGATTCAACTATTGTAGTGCTGAAATATCTTAAATGGAAGTTTTTTTTTTTGTCATTTTCTCAGTGATGTTCTCTGGCGCCTTGTAGCTTCCTTTAAATTTCTGCTTCTCTTAGTTGTTCGTTCATCTATATTTTTTTTTACTCATGTACATGCACATATATATTTTTCTTTCATCACGTGACTGAACTTAAATTTCTTGAAGCTGCCTAAGTACCCTTTATAATGACAGGGATCAAGTCGTAATGTTGTTCGTACAAAGGTTTTTTTTTATGCGTAAAACTTCTTGAGAAACTTGCCATTGATTAGGCCTATTCTTAGCCCATCCTGATCAACTATCTTGTACGCTCCGTTGTATAGACTTCTTTGACGACGTAGGGCCCTTTCCATTTAGGTGTAAACTTATTCCCTGTATGTCTTGTCGTGATAATTGGTCTCCTTACGGTGAGCACTAGATCACCTACTTGAAAGGACTGAGGCTTTACATGTTTATCGAAGGCCTTAGACATTCGCGCCTGGTAACATTCCAACGTTTGCTGAGCTTTTAATCGTTTTTCATCCAGTGCTTCCAACTCTTGTAGTCGAAGTTTGGTGTTGTCCTCTGTACTCAGCCCTTCTTGCTCTGCCATTCTTAGCAATGGAATTTCTCTTTCCAAATGAAGGATAGCTTCTTTCCCATAATCGAGAGAGTACGAGGTGACTTCTGTAGGGGTACAGTGAGTGGTACGATAAGCCCACAACACTTCATCGATCTTCTCCTGCCAATCTCTCTTCGACTTGGAAATAATTTTCTTCAGCAGGTTGCACGATGTCTTCTTAAATGCCTCAGTCAACCCATTTGCAGCGGCGTTATATATGAATGACTTGTACTGCTTGAATTTGAATTTTTCACACAACCTATCCATCAAACTATTGGAGAATTTTATTCCATTATCTGTCACGATCCGATCGAGATTACCGTACCGATAAATTATATGAGTGTGGATAAAATCCACCACGTTTTCTTTCTCAGCTTCCCTTAGCGCGACAGCCTCAACCTATCTTGAGAAGTAGTCAGTGGTTGCGAGGATGTAGGAGTGCCCTACTGTCGACTTAGGTGTTATAGGGCCGACCAGATCGAGCCCCCATGCTTCAAAAGGTCACAAGGATATGGTCGGATGTAGAGGCTCGAGTGGTTGATGAATGAAATTTGCATGATATTGACAGGCTTCACATTTCTTTGCATAATCCATTGAGTCCTGGATCATTTCCGGCCAATAATAACCTATTCTTTTCAGCTAGAATTGTAGCTTTGGTCCCGCTTGATGCGCGCCGCATACGCCTGAGTGTGCTTCCTCCAAAGCCTTCGCTAACTCTTCGTTACTGAGGCTTCAAAGGAAAAGTCCTTCAAGGGATCGACGGTATAGGACCCCTTTGTAGTAAATTAAATGTGCGGCTGTCCTACGAACCTCGATTTTATGGTGGGAGTCATCTGGGAGTCTTCCATGCTCAAGGTAATCTATGATGAGCTGCCGCCAGTCTTCCTCGTTGATTAGGTAGACTGATATCGCATTCGTTTCCCCATATGCAGTCCCAATCAAGGGTATAACCCATCTGCGCCTAAGCGATATATTAAGGGGCACATTATCCAGGTCCGTTAAAGCAGTGGCCAGGTTTGCCAAGGCATCCACTTTCTTGTTCTCCATCCTCGGGACGTGTTCCAATGCCACGCTTTCGAACTTCTCCATCAACTGGCGAGCATAAGTTAAGTAGGGTTTCAAGTCGTCATGCTTTACCTCGTACTGGCATAAGAGTTGATTGATTATCAACTTTGAGTCATCGAAGATTTCTATATAAGCTACTCCAATCTCTAAGGCCATTTGGAAGGCAATTATCAAGGCTTGGTATTCGGCAACGTTGTTTGAACATGACTCGGCAAGTGCGAAGCTATAAAGCAGCATGTGCTTTTCTGGCGAAATGAGGACGATACATACCCCCGCACTACTTTTTCTTGTCACACCGTCAAAGAACATGACCCACAGTCTTGAGGTCTCTGTGAAGAGAATTTCTCATCGAGAAAGACTTCATTTAACTTCCAATGCGATGGAACTGGGTGATCTGCAAAGAAGTCGGCCAATGCCTGCCCTTTAACTGCCCTTTGTTGTACATAAACAATGTCGTACTATTGAAGCATGATTGCCCATTTGGCTAAACGTCTCGAGATGATCGACCTGGACAAGACGTACTTAATGGGGTTGGCTTTCGCAATTAAATGGACTGCGAAGGCTTGCATGTAGTGCCTCAACTTATCTATGGCGAAGAAGTGCGCGACGCACGTCTTTTCTATAGGGGAATAATTGATCTCGGCTCCATTCAGGGTTCTACTCAAGTAATAGAGAGTGCGTTCCTTTCCCTGTTCTCTTTCTTGTACCAATAGTGCCTCCAGTGATCTCTTTTGCGCTGCAATGTATAGTATCAATGGCTTGCCCGCTACTGGGGCTCCTAAGACAGAAGGGCTGATTAGGTACCTCTTTATGTTATTGAAAGCATTCTAACAGGCCTTTTCCCATTCGAATTTCTCTCCCTTTCTCATCAGTCTTTGAAAGGGTTGACACCGCCCTGCCAGGTTAGAAATAAACCTCTAGATGTAGGCCAGACGTCCCTGCAAACTTCTCAACTCATGTAGATTTCATGGTCTTCGCATCTTCTGGATGGCATCAATCTTCGATTGGTCTATCTCTATCCCTCGATGTCTCACAACGAAGCCCAAAAACTTTCCTAAAGTTACGCCAAACGCGCATTTGAGGGGGTTCATCTTTAACAGGTACTTTCGCAGGCTATCGAACTTGGTCCTTGGATCTTTCAAATGGTTCTGTCGTCACTTGGTCTTGACCACAAGGTCATCTACATAATACTCCACGTGTTTGTGCAACATATCGTCAAACACCTTCTGCATGGCACGTTGATAAGTAGCGCTGGCGTTCTTCAACCTAAATGGTATTACCTTGTAACAATATATCCCTTTTGAGGTTCGAAATATCGTAATTTCCTCGTCTGCGAGAGCCATCCGTATCTGGTTATACCCAAAAGATCCGTCCATGAAGGATAGGGCCTCATGCCCTGTTGTCGCATCGCATGATCTCTGTGATGGGCAATGGAAAAACGTCTTTAAGACAGGTGCTATTTAGGTCGCGAAAGTCTACGCAAACACGAAGTTGTCTAATCGGGACAATGTTGGCTATCCATGTTGGGTATTTAACTTCACGAATGAACCCGGCCTCAATCAGCTAATTGACCTCAACCTCAATCTAGGGGATTAATTTCTTTGCATGAAAGGCGTTGCTATGAGCCTGTGCTTAAACGGGTCGACACCCCTGTTTGATTGCGATATGGTGGACTGCTACTTTGGATCTAGTCCCAACATCTCTTTGCATGACAGCTGAAACATCTCTGTATTCGGTGAGTAAACTCATGTATTCATTCTCTTCCCCTTCGAGAGGGACGCACTGATGAAAATCGGACGCGGGCTCTTCTTACGGTTGACAAGATTCACCCCTTTTAGCTCGTCCACTTCGTGATTGGACCACCATCCTCATAGACCTTGCGCGAGCAGCGTCCTCCACTTCCTCCTCGATCATACCTTCTCGGATCTTTCATTGTTGGTGATTATGGTATGGCACGAAGTTTTGGCCTTTACCTATCCTACTCTAAATTTCCATTCTTGAAGGCATTATGCGCTTGAAAACGATCGAGTATGTTATTTTCGTCATCGATTCGGCCTTTCAGATCTTGTGATGTGCCACTTCGAGCTCATCTTATTTCTCTTCATGCGTGAGGGTCAAATATGTGAACTTGATAAGTTCCAAAATTTGGTTATCTACATGAATATATTCTTCCATCACTTCCTTATGCACTCATCTATTCTATCCTAACTTGGCTTCCATATGGTACCATGCAATATATCGCTTAGGTTTACAGGCGTGTGTTATCTTTATAATATAGGGCAAGTATCGTCCCAATTTATATGGATGAACCGCTCGACTAGTAAATCACTCACATGCTGAGATGGGTATCAGCCCCCTGGTGTATTCTCTTTCATTGCTTAATATGTTTGAGTAGTTTTATTAATACCTCAGAATTTTGGACGTTCGACAGATAATTTTAAGTTTGAGGTCGTTAAATAAAGCTCTCCTCTTCCCTTCCCCTTGTTCCTTAAAGTCTATTATGGGAAACCACATTTAGTCGTGTAAAGAGGCAGTAATATCTTTCAGGTCCTTCTCGCGACTGCTATACCATTAAGGATAAAAAAATAAAGGTAATAGAGAAATGATGATCGGTAGTAAGAATTAAGCCTCCGGGCCTTACTTTCTAACAATTTTAGCAGAACTGTGCCAGAGTCTATCAAGAAAAGAGACTGATACAAAAACTCTAAGATGCCTGTTTATCTGTTAGATTTTACTGCCACCACACGGCATGTACGCGTGTCTTTAGTACCAAAGGATAGATTATAATTATGGACCTCATCTTTCTTATCAATTTGACGAAGATGTAATTAACCTACGAAAAGGACTGAGACTTGGAGTTAGGGTAAGGAAGAGTTAAACAGTATCGTCACGTTTAAATCTCTTACGTGATCAATAGTATGCATTTGGATGGGTCTTATCATTCACCACCTTTTTTACATTTTTTATTTCTGGTCATACATTATAAGACTTTAGTGAAATATACTTTTTTACTCTTGAAGCTAATCATAAGTGCAATAGTGTGAGCTAGGTTTGAGAGTAAGGAGAGAGTGGTTCCCTTTAAAGAAACGATGTATCGAATTTTCGATGGAGGCCATGAGAGCACTTTTTTTATATCTGTATGCCCCTTTATTCCTTTCTCTACACATACTATAGGTATTTTCTAATAGCAATAAATTCTTCTCTTGCTCTGTAAGAAATGTGATAATAGTATTCTGTGGCCACCATTCCTCAATCCTATCGGAAGTCACCCGTATTTAATTTTAAGATAAGTATACAAGATATAACATTGAGAAACATTTCTGAATATTGGATGGCCAAAGCCTCATCCTCTGAGCGCTTATTCCTCATTCTTAGAAAAATAGCTTCCTTTTTTGTTTCTCATTCCCTTGTGGCAATTTTGTTTAATAGCTTTAATAAGTATAAAAAATTTTAATAAAATATTACCAAATGACGGACTTAATAAAAGAATTTACGTAACTTATTTAATGGAAAGTAAATTATAACTATATTTTTACAAAATACAATTTCAAATGAAATTTGATATTGAAAGCTACCAAGTAAGCCCCTTTTGGATTATTTAGTTGAATTTTCAAGAGGGGTTATATTAATTAATATATAACTAACCTTTGATTTATATAGAGTGGACACCGTTATTAATATTTATTGATACCACTTTATAAAATGTAGATGGAAAAGAATGGGCTTGTTTACTTGAACGGTCTGCGCAATAGGACATCAAAAAGGTCCCACCCCACTAAATCTGCAACGTATTGAGGGAGGAACTACAATGATAGCGTGGTCTATCTTGAAATTATAATATTTAAATTTATTAATCCTATTTAGAATTATAGGTGTTTTTACCGATGGACGTCTTTTTCATTTTGGGAGAACTGAAAATATTGCTCAGATTAAAATCTAGGTAAGAAGAATTTATTTTTGGGGACAGGCGTACAAAGAGATTAGTTGAATCAGTATATGGAAAGATATCGATAAGGCCCAAGCCTATAAAACAAGGAATCTATCCAAACAAGAACTTGTCAAGATTTTGGGATTTGAATTACTTGTTTCTCTTCAAAAATTCTTGCACTATCATCGGTGCAGCTTTATATTACCCTTACATCTTTCTGGCCTTCCTAGGCTTGTGGGGAACTTTTTATCTTGCTTCTGTTTATCGGCGTGAGAGGGGTGGTGACGAAACTTTCCTTAGAATTTCTCATGTTCGCCGAATATCCTGTGTCAATACTAATTCTTCTATATTTATGCATGCTGGTAGGAAAGGATGACTCACTCTTTTTCAGTTCTCGACAAAAGGGGAACATACTAGTCGAAAAGAAAAATCAGAGGTTTTGTTAGGCGCTTATCTCGCATTTTCTGTCAATCCACGGGGTTGTTTCTCGCAACGACCCGAGGACATATCTATCTCTTTTGGGTCTGGAGGCTCGTACTTTCCTACCTGCCCTCTTCATGTTGTCTACTAGCGAACCTCGACCCGAGATCCACCCCACTTTCTTTCAAGAGCATCAGTGCGGATAGGGTGGGCTCAGCTCTTAGGTACTAACAACATTTCCTCTTTAGGAAAGCTTCTTGCATCTGCCGCATCATGTTGGAGTGACTTCGGCTTCAGAAAATGGATTAGAATCTGCTTCGACCTTCCTAATCCCGTCTTAGTAGAACTCCTGAAAACACCATGATGTAAGTGTCAATGTAGATACAACACCATTCAATTTCCAATAAAATCCTCATAAGATTCCCAATAGCAAATGGTTAAAGCTGCGTTCTTTGAGGTCAATATATCACATGAGAACAGTGGAGATTTTCCTTCAGATTCGTCCAATAGAAAAGAGCTCCAAGCGTATCCATGACCTTATCGGGCCCTTTGGCTACCTTTGATTTGGGTGGGGAACCCTGATTACTAATTTGCTGTTTGATAGCTCTTCCATGGAGTATGCCACCTGCATCAAAGTTTTGCTAGGCATTATATTGACAATTAGATCCGTTGTTTGAATGGGATGAGGATCGAATCTCCCGAGCGTCTCTGTCTCCTAAATCGAAATGCATATCTATGAGGATCGTACAAAGGTCTATATGTCAAATATTAGATCCCTCTTCCTTTATATAGCGAGATCTTTCCTGTTCTGAGGAAGACCTAAATGATATGCCATGACCAACACAGATATTTAAGGACCATAAGCAACAATCACTGGCTGAGGGGTTCATTTGACAACCATAGATCGACATTGGATTCTAAGACAGCACTTATGTATCGAATATTTAAAAGGGTCGTCTTTAGGCTTCGTCGCGGATAGTGAAAGAGCAAAGTCGGTACGGATTAGTTAATTGAAATAGTAGACGGAAAACTAAACCCTTGCCGTTCTCCTGTTTCAAGACTTGTGAATGGGACCTGGCTATGCCCAATGGTCATTTTCCTTTCCCTTCTTATACTTGACAGCATTGAACAAAGCGAACAACCCCTCTGGTTAATCTTCTCTGTAGCCTCAATTTTGCAAGGGAAGTCTTCGGGACTGCAGCGAATAAAATTTGCTTTAAGGTTACAATTCTGTCGTCTTGAAGACGAGGAAACATGCCTCGTCTCTCCCGTCAACAACCTTGGGCCTTCAAGCCTTTTTTCTACCCTTCCATTTTTGTGCCTTGCTCCTTCTCTTATAGCTTCTATAAGAGCAAAGCTCTTTCAGGGTAAAGTTCAGTCTTTCCTTTTTACATAAAATATGTTGGTACCGCTACGCTTGGAGTTACCGTCACTGCAGCATGATTCATTTGGACCACCTCGTCTAGATCCAGCTCTATTTTCCTCTCACGGGCCAATTTGAGGATCAATTCCTTCAGTACAAAACATTCTTCGACCGGATGGCTAATGACCCTGTGATACTTGCAGTAGTTGGGATCATCCACCTTGCCGGCCTGTTCCGATCGTTTACATTCTGGCAGCTGGATAAGATGGTTCTCTAGTAGTTGCTCAAGCATATTCACCACGTCAAAGTCGGGGAATGGGTAGACTTTTTTATGTCGTTCCTTCAGGGTTGGACGACGTCTTTTGCCTTCTTCGTCTTTCTTTTCTATCTTCTTTTCTTTTCCTTTTGAGGATAACTTCAATGGGGTTGTATTAACGACCATTGATTCCTTTGTGGCGCCCTTCACAAGTTTCTCGGTGCCCTTCACCTTCTTCTTGTCTTTCCTCAATTCGTGGCTCAGAAAGTCCCTCGTTCCTCTATTGGCGATACTTAGCTCCATGTCGTGAGCGCGTATCGCAATTTCTTCAAAGGTACGGGGCTTTATCCCCTGCAGGATATAGAGGGGTTCCCAATGCATACCCTACGTGCACATTTCTACAACAGATAATTCGGTGAATCGATCTTTGCAATCCAGACTCAGAGCTCTCCATCGGTTGATATAGTCGACAACTGGCTCCCCTTTCCGTTGTTTGGCGTTCGTCAGCTCCATCATGCTGATGGTGCGCCTGGTGTTGTAGAAGCAATTCAAGAATTCTCTTTCAAGTTGCTCCCAACTGTCAATTAGCTCAGGCTCTAAGTCTATGTACCAGTCAAAAGCGTTCTCTTTGAGGGTTCTGACGAACTGTTTGACTAGTAGGCTCCCCTTGTTCCCGCATTTTCGCATGTTTCTACGAAGTGAGCGATGTGTTGCTTTGGGTTGCCCTTTCCGTCGAATTGTTAGAATTTTGGGCGTTGATACCCTGTTGGCATTCTCGGGTTGTCGATCCTCTGGGTGTATGGCTTGGATTACATAAAGGAAGTTTGAGTCGGCCCTTTATATTGAGCTCTTATGAAGTTCATGATCATGTCTTGCAGTTGTTGGGCTGATAGAGAGGCCACCAAAACTGACTATTGCAATTGGCTTTCTTGTAGCACGGTCTTCCCCTTCTCAGTTGCTTTGACCATGGTGCTTGGCTTGATTCAGCAGCCTCTTGAGACTGCATTTGTTCTTTCAGGGCAGCGATCTCATAGTCTCACTCCTCGAGAGCTTTCATCAGAAAGTTAATCTTCCTTTCCATTTCTGCCATGGCCACTTCCGTCGTCACATTCACCATCATGATAGAAATCACATCTGGTGGTGAATCTCTTTTTAGCTTGCTGGATGCAGAAGTAGAGTTGTCAAACAAGGGGTTTTCCTTGATGACAACCCCACTTTGTGGGGATTCCATCATTTTCCTCAAGATGTTGTAGGTGATGAGGGAGCTTTGCTCTTGCTCCTGCATGACTTCTTTTGAGCGGTCGCGGGTGACAGGTCCCCTGTACGAGCCGTTTGTGGAGAAAACTTTGGATGCCATCTTCTTAGGTGCCATTTGGCTTGTTTGGATGCTGAGAGAGAGATGAGAGGTAGAGAGGTCCCATTGGGCGTGCCAATTTGTTCACACGAGGCTTTCGGAGAAACGTACTTCATGGAGTTGAACTTAAGTTAGTGTTGATGTTGAAGTTGAATTGATGCGATGTGGTTCGATCTCTAATGCTTGATCCTCTGATTCTCTCTCAGTTGGATGAATGTGCTTGACTTGAAGAAGAAAAGCACTGAACGTTCTTGAAGTAGAAGTCTTGGGAGTTTGAAGTAAAAGTCTTGAAAGCTTGGAGCAGAAGTCTTGGAAGAGTCTTCGTGTCTTCAAGGGTCTTCTATCTTATAGAAGTGCAGCTTCAGAAGTCTTGGGAGTCTTCTGCTTGTTGATAAATTCTCTCTGGGTTCTCTGAATGTAGAAAATGCTACCCCTGCAAATGAAGAGAACTTCTCTATTTATAGAATTCTCAGGCGGGCTTTGTGGGCTTGGGCTTGATTGGTCCATGGGCCTAGCCCTTGGGCCCAATTAGTTAGTTTTGGGTCTGATTTTAAATTTGGGTCCAATTCACCTAAATAATATTCAATAATAATATCAAATTGGGCCAATTTAATCTCATCTGATTCAACCGCATGGCATCATCGAAATTTGTCTTCAATTCAATTCAAGACATACGTCAACTTCTATTTGGACCCAAATTTAATGATTTAGGAATTCGTCATTGATTTAGTAAATGACGTGGCAACTTGTGATTAGTCCAGAATTCCTTGTCCAACAATCACCTTTATGTCAATGAATTTATTTTATAAAGAAACTCAAAACATCGCAATTACAAAATAAGGGAAGCATGGTTTACTCACCCTTGATGAAAATCCCTTCTTTACATTCACCTCTCCCGAAAGATTACGAACACTGTTCTTCCTCATGAACACAGAAAGATCAAATCTCCAACATAGGACACCAACACCAAAGCCTTCCTTGCTATCTCAAGGTAAGAAACGAGAAGGAGTTGCGGGCTGTTCTTTGAATTTTTGTGAGGGAAAAAGATTTCTTTGAGAGGAAGAAGAATGCAGAGTTATAAGGGAGTTTCAGTGAGTTTCACGTATCTTGCCTACTTTTCTTCTGTGATCTTGTGTTATAAGGGAGGGAGGGGGTTACTCAAAATAACTCCCTTCCGCACATAGAATAATTCCCTACATTTAATTGTATTAAATTTAATATAATTAAATTAGAATCTATATTATATCATATATAATATAATCATCACATGTTTGAATCATATTCAAACTATGATCTCTCACAAAACTTATAGTTTTAATATGAATCATATTCATATTAATTTTAAGCTATAGTTTTATATGAATTTGATTCATGTAATTAATATTTGAATCATATTCAAATATTTTCCTATCTCATGAAACTTTATATTATAATGTATTTACATACATTATATCAATTGCATCTTATACAATTAATTTCCTTTAATTAACTTCAACAATTCAGATTAATCTAAAATTAATTAATTTTTATTTGATTTTTATTGAGCTAGCAAGAGGATCTCATGGACCTACAGATTAAAAGCTCCAATGATACGAGATTAACTAATTAAACTCTTTAATTAAATTAATCAACATTCATTAACTGTCGGTCACTCTATTAAAGATGATAGCTGCACTATTTGCATTGTAGATATATTTTTGTGTCCATGGATATAACCAGTCAACAGTAAGTTGACCCTTCACAAATTGTTCGTAACTACAGCTGGGTCAAGTTACTGTTTTACCCATGTAGGTACATTTAACTTCTTAAGTACTACTAATCCCTCTAGTGAACAATTAGTTATAGTACAACTATAAACTAGAACCCTCTCTGGAGGCGTCATATTGTTTAAGACTCATAATTAACCCTTAAAGGAGCAATTCATCTACTTTCCCTATGACTGGGAAGAAGTGAATTTCATCTTGTGTAGATGTGTTCCATGCTTCCCACTCGGACAAATCTCCAAAATGGTAGGCATATTAAGTCAGCGGATCTAGCCACTCTCACCCATATAGATCAAAGGATCGCCCTTATAAGCAAGAGTTCACAACTCACTTAGGATTAAGGTCAAGTTACTTATGGTCATCCTAGTGAAAAGTAAGTCTCTTCAAGTAACAATGTTATCAGGAGAGTCTAATCATTTTGTAGTCCTATACAAACTCTTTGTATAAGATACCCCATTCACATGTCTCCACATGAATGATCAGGATCAGATCATTTATAACACTTTGGAACAAATGTAACTATTACAAAGTGGGTTGTATCCATAGTGTCACTAGGATAAAGTATCTAACCTTATCCATATACTATAGGCCATTCAAGTTATTACTTAAACATGATTCACTTGTATGTCACCACATACATGTTTAAGTTACATTAAATAACTTAGAATCTTAGTTTATTGGATTTGGGTTAATGTAAACTAAATGTCAAATAAAATAACACTTTGTCTTATTAAATAAATAATTTGTGTATAAATAATTTACAAACTACGAAACCCACGAGATTTAGGGCATCAATCCCAACACAATACATATTATGAATAGGAAAGAATAGCTATTAGGGAACAAAATGATTCTGTTGGTTAATTTTTGTGAAGGAATCATGTAGTTAAAAAGGCAATCTAGGAAAGTGAACATTTGATGAAAGCTCAATAGCCACAGCTGTTCACATGACGACCTTAGCAAAATTTCAAGGATAAATTCTCAAAAGAGGGTACTAATTTGTAAACCCTATTCCTTTTTCTCTTGCTTAGGTATAGAATTAACCTAATAAGTAAATTGGATTAAATGACTTAAGTATGCCCAGTAGAGTAATGTTGGTGATTAGAAGATGGAGCTTAGTATTTAAGAGTAAATTCTCTCTTGTTTACTTAATAACTTAATCTTTTGAAGTGTGTTGAGAATAATAACTTGATGTGCACTAAATATGAGAATTGTGAATAAGGTAGACATGCTCAAGACAAGTCAAGGTCAAGGTCAAAGTCAAAGTCAACAATCAAAGTTAAAGGTCAAAGTTAAACCAAAAGGTCAACTTTTTGCTAAATGGTAAATTTTGGAGATTTTTAAGGTTTCAAGGGTAAATTTTGGATAATTAAGGCTTGTTAAACTAAAGTTGAGCTGGAGTTGAAAGAGAAATTGAAGGAGAAAATGGGTAGACCCGAGAGAAAGAAGGGAAAAGAGAAATTGAAGATTTTTGGATAAATTTGTGTTATTTTTTCCAAATTTTCTCATTGGAGCTCTTGAAGGTGAAGGGTTAGTCAAGTAGGTACATGGGCAACCTCAAATTGATGCTGGAAACCGAAGGGGAGACCGGGGTTTTGGTGTTCGGCAGACCGAAGAAGAGGAAGAAGAAAGTTTTCGAATTAGGGCCTTTCTTGTGAGGGAAAATTGGCAAAATGGTAGAAACTAAAAAAGAAGTAAAGGATAAGCTCGTGGGAGGTTTAATTTGAAGAAATTTGCCGGAAAAGCAAGGAAAAAGAAGAAAAATCGCAGCGGTCGGGGTTGGACGAAAAATATGGGTAGTTGGATTTTTCACTAATTCATGGAGTTAGGGATTGATTCGAAGTTCCAAATTTGAAGATAAGTAAATTCTAAGGTCTCTCTAAAGCTTTATAAAAATCATTTGAAGTTTTATTGGCCATAAATGTCGTATTTAAACTTTGAAAATTCTACAACTTTTCCTCGGAAAACAGGGACACCGTGGAGAGATTGACCGATTTCGGGAGTTCTAGGACAAATCGGACGTCCAAACTTTGAGGTTAGTTAATTCTAATGATGGATAAAAGGTTCATATAGGTTAATCGAAGTGTTATTGGCCGAAATCGAAGAATTTCGTCACTGAAAGTCCACCAGAGAAAACGGTACGAATTTGGAAATTTTTATGGCTGGAGGTTGAAGATGACCCCTGTTTGTCATCTTATGTCTGCCATAAAAGGGGTTAAAACGTTGACTTTTATGGTTTGAGTGATTCTTAAAGCTGACTTTGCAATTTTATGGTTAATTAAGATCCTTAAGCTTGATTATCAATCCAATTGGCAACATTAAGACATTTCAACCCAAAAATTGGAGTAATTTGGGATCTTAAGCTAGATGGTAATTTTAAGGATTAATTTTGAAAGACAAACCGTAAAATTTGTTAAGATTAGAGTTATTAGGAAGAAATTTGAGGAAATTGGTTATTCTTGCAATAAATTGGGATACTAAGTTGAGCTTAAAATTAATTAAGGGATTTAATTTTGAGAGATAAACCCTAATTTTGGGTAAAATTAGGGTTAATGAAAAATTAGGATTAATTTAAGTACTCTTAAGCTTGATTTAAGTCCTAATTGGTATTATTAAGGTACTTTGAGCTTGAATTTGGATTAATTTGGGGAATTAAGGTAAATTTAAAGTAATTAAAGGATTTAATTACAACGTAAACCATAAATTGGACCAAATTAGGATTTTAGGGAAAGTTTATGTAAAATTGGTTAATCTTGAAGGATAATTTTGGAATAATTTTATTAAATCCAATTGGGGATTAATTAAAGGATTATTAACTTAATTCTAGGTTAACCGGAAGTTGAAGGAACTAAGAATCTGAGAAACGAGAAATTCGGAGGAAAAACTAGTTGACTGTGAGTGATGTACTATGTATACACAATGTATGTTTGTGCGTGCGCGTGTGTATGTATGTGTATGTTTCTGTACATGTGTGCGTAAATGCGTGTCTGCGCGTGCATGTGTAGATATATCTATGTGTGTGTACACGCATGTACACGTACATGTGTGAATGTGTGTGCGTGTGTGTATGTGTGCGCACGTTTGTGTACGTGTGCACATGCATGTGTGTGTGTGCGGGCGCGTGCGTGTGTGTAGATATACATGTTTGTGTATATATATATGTATATGTATACATGTGTCTGTGTATATATGATATCATAGTATATATAATTTATGATAAAATATATCATTTTTTATAAAGTTTCTAGCATGATCAATTTTGACATACTTGTGCTTTCAATAATGATGTGAACGATAATTTCTGATTTTTCATGGTTTCTTTATGATGTGATTTTATGAAAAGTTTCTATGTGATTTATGATCCAAATGAGATTGAATAATGGAGTTAATGATATATTTAAAAACTGAGATGAGTTGTTTCATATAAATAATATTTATGATAGTTGTGAAAGGTGGTATTCAAACCATTAGATTCTAATACCCGAGATGTGATTTACTCGTGGGATACATAAATGTGTTTTCTTAGCGTCACCATAGTTGTGATGAGATATGTTGATGGCTTGGAGCCATGAGTTGCCTTCGGAGCTATTCTGTGTGCACATATGATCTTACTATTATTACTATAATTGACCACTACTTGATGTATTGGATGTGTGTAAGTTCATCACAGCCGTATGTTCTATTGTAGCTATGGAACGTATGTGAGCTCTGCTCAGTCGCATATTTGCGATATGTCGTTGTGGTAGAGAGGGATTTGGGTACAGATTTAGTGTGACTTTTCATCAGCTCATATGCGTGTTTATATCTCGTTGTATTGTGGAATGATGATCATGCCATTGAATGAATAACTTGTGTTTGAAAAATTTTCACTCAACGTTTTATATATTGAAGCTATTTATGAAAGGTAAACTTACCACTCACTGGTACACATCTAGATGTGTATAAGAGACAGGTTTTGAGACTTTTTCGCCCCTCACCACGGGTGTTTCTCCAACGCCGAGGGACATTCTATTCTCTTTTGGGCTGGAGGCTCGTACCTTTCTACCTGCCCTCTTCAATGTGTCTACTAGCGACCTCGACCGAGATCCACCCACTTTCTTTGTCGGCATAGTCTCACCGGAATTCTCACTCTTTAGGTAAAACTTTGCATCTGCGAAGTGAGACTCGGCTTCAGAAAATGGATTAGAATCTGCTTCGACCTTCCTAATCCCGTCTTAGTAAACTTGAAACACTGATGTAGTGTCAATGTAATCACACCATTCCCATGAATCCAAGGCATCCCAATAGCAATTTGTAGCTGGTCTTTGAGTCTATCACATGAAACAGTGGGTTTTCCTTCAGATCGTCAATGAAGAGCTCCAAGCGTATCATGCCTATCGCCCTTTGGCTACCTTGATTGAAACCCTGAATTACTAATTTGCTGTTTGATAGCTCTTCCATGAGTATGCCCACCTGCATCAAAGTTGTGCTAGGCATTATATTGACAATAGATCCGTTGTTGATGAGGATTCGACCCACTCTCTGTTCTCGAATGTATCTAGAGACGTACAAAGGTCTATTATGCAATTTAGATCCCAGTAGCAGATCTTCGTCTGAGAAGCCTATGAATGTGCAACACGAGGCATAAGCACATCCTGCTGAGGTCATTGCACCAGAGGCATTGGATTCTAACAGCACTTCAATAAGGGTCGTCTTAGCTTCTCGCGGTAGTGAAAGCAAGTCGTCTATATTGAATAGTGACGAACCCTTGGGTTCTCCTGTCAACTTTAATGGGCCTGGAATGGCATCTTCCTCCTCTCTGATACTGACAGCATGACAAGCGACAACCTCTGGTATCTTCTCTGAGCCTCAATTGCAGAAGTTCTTCGGGAGAAAATTTGCTAAGGTCATCTGTCGTCTGAGACGAGGAACATCCTCGTCTCTCCCGTCAACAACCTTGGGCCTTCAAGCCTTTTTTCTACCCTTCCNCTAAAAGCCTACTGAGCCGTCAAACCCCATTAGTCATAATAGACGTTTGTTGCATTGTATGTAAATATATTTTGTGGATGTCACCATAGTAGTGATAGTTAGAACTTGTGAATTGCATCCCTAAAATGTCTTGTTGTAAACAAATTTTATTATTGGTCTATATATATTTTATAAACAAAAATGGGGAATTAAACTGGGTTATGTTCTTAAACTCCGATGATGGATGTAAATTATTTTTTAGGTTGTAATTATTTCTGAAGGAAATCAAACATGAAGATTTCCATGAGCAGCAAAAGAGATCGTTCCAAATTCAATTCGAGTGAACACAATCAATTACAGTCTAAGAATCAACTAACAAATCAATTTAATATTTCATCTCATGAAACATACAAACAATAGTTCTTTTTCTATTTTATGGTACTTAATGTAAATCATATTTACATTAGTTCCTCCACTTGATGTATCTCATACATCACATCAATTATATCACATATAATTGAATTTCCTCATGTTAATTTGAACACTTCAAATCACCCCCAGGAATTGATTCTCAATTTGAACCCATTGAGCTACGTAGGGGACCTTATGGACATGTAGCTTGAAGCTCCAACGGTATGTGAATAACTGACCAAACTTTTTAGTCACGGGATCCACCATCCTTTAACTATTGGGCACTCCACTAAAGACCGACAGTTGTACTCTTCTCACTACAGATATATTTTTATGTCCATATTAACCAATCAACAGTGCAATAACCTTTCACAAATCACTCGTAAGTACAACTGGGCCAATTTACCGTTTTGCCCTTGTAGTTACATCTAACTCCTTAGTACCACTGATTACTTTAACGAATAATAAGTCATAGTATTGCTATGATTAGGTCCTCTCTTCCAAAAAGAGAATGAGGCCACTATGTTCAAGACCCGGAGTCAGCACTTAAGGGAGCAATCTATCAACTTAACCCTACTTTGGGGAACAAGTGAATTCCATCTTGTGTAACTAAGTTCCCAGCTCCCCAATTAGACAAATCCCCAAAAAGGTAGACTTGTTGAGTTGCAATCTAGCCACTCTCATCCACACTAATCAAAGGACCGCCCGCATAGGCAGGAGTTTCCAAAACATTCAAGATTAAGGTCATGTCACCTATGGTCTTTTAAGTGAGATGTAAGTCTCAAGTATCAACGGCGTTATATAAGGAGACTAATCATCTTGTGGTCCAGTCTTATACAAACTCTTTGTATAGGACACCCCCGCTCGCATGTTTCCACATGAATAGTCAGGATCAAACCATCTATAGTAGTTCACAACACTTGTAAACCTCTACAAAGCGGGTCGTATCCGTAGTGTCACCTGGGTATCCCTCCTTTATCCTTATACTACAGACCTTTTAGGTTATTACTTAAGGCATGATCCACTTGTATATCTCATATACATGCTTAAATTTACATACAATAACCACAGATCTTTGTTTATTGGATATGAGTAAATGCAAATAAAATAAATCTTATTTTATTAATGACAATGTGTACAAAGTTACAAACTACGAGACTCCGGGAGAATTAGGACACCAATCCCAACAATTTTGAGGGTTGTTAACCAATGTTTTATAATGGAAATTGGTTTGGAAGTCTAGGTTTGATCTTGTGTACAGGATATGTTAATAGTTGGGGCATCAAAAGTCATAGAGAGAAGTGATGTTTCATGTCTTCACAGGTTCTAGGTAAAAAAAAAAAAAAATCACACCAACTTTGTACCTAACTACTCGTTTACGATAGCAAGTTACTCTGGACAATGACATATGGTTTCCTAGACACATCACACATCGAATATCCCTCGCCGTGATAAACCAAATAATTACAGGATTGGTATGGCAACCCTAGAATGGGGTGCATAGGGTTTATTTAAATTAATGAAAACTTTTTACTAATGTGGGTCCAATTAAGCAAATTAATATACTTTTTAAAAAATAAATGGTTTAAACAATAATTTTATACATATGCATTCACTTTAAATGACTAATTAAGTAACATTAACAAATTCAAGCATCCAATTTAATGTTCATAACAAGGTTGGTAATATAAATATGTACAGATAAATTCAACCAACCTAAATAAAAAAAATTTGAGCAATTAATCTCAAGAATAAATTATAGCAGTTAATTTCATGCAAATAAAATAAAATATAAAAATAAATTACAAAATTATAGGAGGGGGATAGAGAAAATGACACCGAAAATTTTATAGTGGTTCGGAACAACCCGGCCTACATCCACTTTCCAAGCTCTTCTTGGGTATGTCACTCAAATTTGACTCTTTCCACGACTTAAAATTGAACCGTGACAACGTTGCTTTTTTCGGGTGCAAGAACAAACCTAATTCTTTCCGTGATTGAGGATCAAACCATTACAATAACTCTTCTTCTGAGTTCAAGAGCCAACCCTTACAAAAGTTTAGAAAATAAAGAGCACACTTGACAAACTCTCTAAATATAGTGGATTTACAAGCTTAAGCACTCAATGAATCAATCCTCATAGCATAAAATATCACTCTCAATAAGAAGATAAAAAGAAGAAAACTGAAGTTTTGAAGAGAGAGCAACAATGGTGGCTTAATGAGTTAGGGAGGATTGAAAACAATAAAAATTGTTGTCATGAATTAGAGAAGAACGTGAGTTTAAATAAAGAGAAAAAATTTTTAAAACTCACGTTTAATTTGGAGCATTGGATCTTGGAAAAGAAAATTTAATGGTGTAGATTTTAAACATAATTAGTCATTAGACACAAACAAAAAAAATAATATAACATCATATATCTTTTAAAATCATTTCTTTTAAAACCCAACAAAAAACAATGCTCACCATGTATCCAAAACTAGTCGTTAGAAACAACATAAAATAATATTAAATTCATTTTCTTTTTAAAATCCTAACAAAAAACAAAAATCCACTATGTGTCCAAAACTAGCTATTAGACACAAACATAAAATAATATTAAATTCATTTTCTTTTTAAAAACCCAACAAAAATCTCTGAAGTTCACCATGTTTCCTTCCTCCTATGCTCGAAGACGCACCTTTCAATTGGTCCATTTCGATAAAATTCTGCCACGTCATTAGCTTGTTCTTTTTTTTGTTAAGCTTGTTTCGCCTATATCTTCTTCGTTTGAGCTCCAATTTGAGTGATTCAAATTTCGTTGTAATCATTATTTCGAGCTCTACACAATGGACCTTCAAAACATGATAATTATTAATAAATAAAAGAAAGTTTATTTTCATCAGAATATTAATTAATTAATTAATTAAAGTAAATTAATTTGAGATTAAAGACCAAAAAGCCAACAGTAATAATGTCATACGTGCATGCAGAACTGTCTCAAGGGCTAGTTATGAATACACACCACAGGCCCAGGTTTCTTTGGACTTCCCAGTATCCTTTGGTCACATTCGACCCCAGTAGCCCTTTGATTGCCTGGGTGGCGCTACTGAAACAAAGTAGCATGGAAAAACATTTCGAGTACAAGATTAATGATTTGAAACCACTTCGAAAAACCATTCAAAACAAGGTAAAATAAAATCAGGTTCCAAACCAAATTTTCATAAATCCAGCTTACATAAAACCAATGATAACTCAGAAATCATTATTCAAGCATTTTTGCAACCACGGTCAAGTAAAACAAAACATAAAAAATCATAGCATATTGTTATACTTATATACATTTCATATTGAAATACTTAAAATAAGACCACTCATAGTCACAAGCACGAATTCCTCAGCTTATAGACCTTCCCAATCTTAACCTGACCTGAAACAAGATCCCAGGGTTACTAGACACTTACAAGAGATCAAAACAACCCTGAATAGCTATTAGTGATTCCATAACACCAATTGAACTCAATTTAATCCCTAAATCTTCATATTTTGTACTTTAAGCATATTTTTCTTAAAATACCCAAAATTTTCCAAAAATCACTTGAGTCCAAAATTATTCATTTTAGGGTTAAAATATCAAGAAATTTCTAATTTGGCTTCACCAAGGTCGTGGCAAGGCCAATGGTTAACAAAAATGGGTGTGGATATGGGCGCGTGGCTGTGGGCATGTTGGGGTGCACTAAGGAGCGTTGAACATGACAGAAGGCGCATGCGGAACTAGAGACGCGGGCGTGCGCGTGCCGCGGACAAGTAGGCTGAGCAGCAGGCGTGTGTGAGGCTAGGTGTGAAGGATCTCATTGAAGAGAACTTTGAGCAGAAGCGGGATCGTCCCAATTCCCATTTTTCATAGAATAAAATTTTTACAAAAAAGAAAGCATAAATTATGCATTTACATAAATTACAGCATGCTTAAAAATAAGGTTTTAGAATCCTTTACCTTTGAAGACAGTTCTTCAAGATCCCTCAGACAAAAAATGGGCACTACCACAATGGCGACCTCGGTATTCTCAGGTAGAAAACTCAGGAGTGGTGGGCTCTGACTATTTTGGAATAGTGAGGGAAATATTTGAGTATAGAGAGGAGAATGAAGAATTGTGATTAACTTCTAAGAACAACAACTCTCACAGAACATTTCTGTCTCTCTTACTCTTACTCTGTGAAGAAGAAAACTCTCTTCCTTTCAAAATGCTAAATATATCATCAACCACCCACTTACGTGAGTGGAGAGAAAAAAAAGGGGAGGGAGGTTTAACTCCCTCCCTAATTTAAATAAATTAATTTAGGGTCTTTTAAAATATAAAAAAAAAATATTTAAAAATATTTACATTTTATAACAAAAAAAAAATCCAAAAGTACAAAACACTTTTGGAACTTTTTACTATAAATTAAAATATTTTTGGGATTCTTCTATTTATAAGAATTTTTCAATTAATTTATATAAAATAAATATTTAATGTATATAAATATGATAACTAACTTATCATAATATATATATTAAACTACAAGTTATATAAAATATAACTTAACCTATAGTTTAAATATTGTATCATATACAATATAACCTATAGTTTCTTTTCCCTCTCATATGGCATTTAATATAAATCACATTTATATTAAATTTAACCATTATGAATCCAATTCTATAAGTAATATTTGAATCTTATTCAAATATTTATTTCCTCTCTCAAATGCTATAATGTATCAAATACATTATAATAATTATATCATATATAATTAAAATAACTTAATTAAATCTCTCAATTAATTTGAACAATTAAAATTAATCCAAAAATTGATTCTCATTTAATCCTATTGAGCTATCAAGAGGACCTCATGGACTTGTAGTTTGAAGCTCCAACGGTACATGAATAATTAATCAAACTCTTTAATTAAACTATTTACCATCCATTAACTGTAGGGCACTCCACTAAAGACCGATGGGTGCACTTTTCACACTACAAATATATTTTTGTGCCCATTGGATATAACCAATCAGCAGTACGATAAACCTTCACAAATTGCTCATAAGTACAGCTAGGCCAAAATTACCATTTTACTTCTATAGTTACATCTAACTTCTTTAAGTACAACCAATCCCTCTAATGAAAAATAGATCATAGTCCAACTATGATTAAACTCCTCTCGGGCCAGGAGAGGGTGTGCCATCACATTGTTCAAGCCCCGAAATCAGTCCTTAAGGGAGTAATTTATCTACTTACCCCGACCTCGGGAAAGGACTGAATTCCTTCTTATGTAGTTGTGTTCTTAGCTGCCCAATAATGAAGAATCTATAAAATGGTAGGCTTATTGAGTCGACGATCTAGCCACTCTCACCCATACAAATCAAAGGACCGCCCTCATAGGCAAGAGTTAACAACCCACTTAGGATTCAGGTCATGTTACCTATGGTCATCCTTGTGAAATGTAAGTCTCTCTTATGAACGACATTATATAATGAGACTAAACATTTCATGGCTCGGTCTTATACAAACTTCTTTGTATAGAATATCCCTACTCACATGTTTATACATGAATGATCGGTATCAGATCATTCGTAACACTTTACAACAATTGTAACACCTAAAAAACTGGCCAAACTCGTAGTGTCACCAAGATAAGGTACCTAACCTTATCCATCTACTACAAACCATTTAGGTTATTACTTAAACATGATCCACCCGTATGTCTCTACATACATGTTTAAGCTACAAGATAACATTGGATGTCAGTTTATTAGTTTGTGGTTAATGCAACTAAAATATGGAATAAAATATCATATATTTTATTAAATAAATAATGAGTTTGTTCAAAACATTTACAAACTATAAGACCCTACGAGATTTAGGGCATCAATCCCAACAAGGCGGTGTTGGGCAGTTGAGCGCTAGGCTAGGCAACAACAGGTTGCCTTGTATTCTCCTACTTTTCTAGCATTCTTTTAGACTCTATTTTATCAAATTCGGACACAATCACTTCAAATAACTTTTTTAAAACTCAAAAGGGGCCTTAAAACTTGATAACCTTTAAATTTGAGGCTTTAAATGCTATTAAAAATGCCTCAAACATCCATTCAAATCAAGACTCTCTGGTTTTTTTTTATTTTCTGACCACCTTGGATTTCTTCACGATTTCTCCATTTTTCTTGCCTAAATCTCTTCGACAACCCTAGGTTGAGTTCTCCACTCATTCTCTTCAATTTGATTCAAGTAAATTGAATTTTGCGAAGAAATTAGAAGAACCAACCTTCCAAAAATACCTTCATTCTCAGCCAGATTCTGCCTTTTTCTTCTCCAATCAAAATCAACCAACCAACTACTTGTTTGCTTTATTACGTGGCTCCCCTTCATTTCTTCCCTTTTTCTTCATCTTAAAATATTTTTAATCTCAAATATTAAATTATATTTTATAATTATCCTAAAATAATTTTTTTTCCACAAATAATAAAACAACTCTAATCCTTCACTCTCTTTAAAAATTTGTTTCCTTTTCACTTAACACTTACCCAATAGAAATTTTTCCACTCTTACTTCATTATTTCAATCACACTACCAAAAGGCTAAGTTATTAAGTATTAAATAAAAAAAATACATTAGGGAATTAAAGTCCAACTCCTAACACCCATATTACTCAATTTAGCATACTTAGGTTACCTATCACCTTAAAGACATTAAACTTGAGTATGCTCACATGAGGTAGTTAGTCCAAATCTAAAATTAAAATTTTCTAACTTATTCTCAAGCTTAATTAAGAGAAAAGGAATCAGGGCTTACAAGTAAGTACTCCCTTTTGAGAATTTTGTCCTTAAAATTCAGCAAAACTCATTAGGAGATTAACCGAGGGTATTTGGTTCTCATTTGTTATTCACTTTCTCAGGTTGCTTCTTCCACTGCATGATTTCTCCGTGATACAATAATCAATGGAATCATTTTATTTCTCAACATTTATTCCTTCTTATCTGAGATTTATACAAGTTCCTCCTCATAGGAATGGTTTTCCTTAAGCTGTACCGATTCTATTTCTAGGACATGTGAGGGATCCGAAACATATTTACGTAGCATTGACACATGAAACACATTGTGTATCCTGAAAAGCTCCATTGGAAATGTCAAACAGTAGGCTAGTGTTTCTATTGTTGGGTTATGTGTCCTAAAACTTGCAGTTTGTAAACATTAAACATATTCCTATTTACAATAAAAATTATTTCAATAACGTTGTTATTGAATATATAAATTATCTTCATAGATTCCTAAATCCAATAAACTAACGACTCATGGCTATAACATGAATACTTAAACTTTATGTAGAAACATAAAGAAGGATCAAGTTTTAAGTATATAGCTAAAAGAGTCTATAAGTATATGGATAGAGTTGGGTACCTTATCCTGGGGACACTATGGATGCAGCCCGCTTTTTATATTGATACAAACGATGTGATCTTAAAGTCGTTCATGTGGAGACATGTGAGTGGAGGCATCCTATGCAAAAGATGTTTGCATAAGACCGGATCACAAAATAATCACTTTCTTTATAACGGCTATTTACTGTTAAAACTAACTATTTCAATTCGATGACCTAAGGTAACTCGATCTCAATCCAGAGCTAACTATGAACTCCTGTTTATTTAGGATTATCCTTTAATCTGTATGGATGAGAGTGGCTCAATATCATCGCTCAATAGACCTCCCATTTTAGAGGTAAGACCGAATAGATAGCAAGAGATATAGTCCTACAAGACGAATTTCACTCCTACCTATTTTAGGGTTAACAGATAGGTTATTCCCTGAAATATTGATTCCTGGTCTTGAACAGAGGGGCCCCACCCTCTCTATGGCTGAGAGGGACTTGGTTTATTGGTAGAACCATAAACCAACTGTTTATTAGAGGATCAGTAGAGACTTAAGGAGCAAGATGTATTATGAGAATAAAATGGTAATTTTGACCTAGCTGTAACGAACAACCTGTGAATGATCGACTTACTGATGATGGTTAAATCAAGTGGTATCTACAATGAGAAGAATGCAACTACTGAACTATATTGGAGTATCTCGGTAGTCAACGAATATTAATTAATTAGTTTAAAGAGTTTAGCCAATTAATCTCAAATCACTGGAGCTCATGATCTGTAGGTCCATTAAATCCCTCTACTACCTCGTAAAAGGATTAAACCTTAGAATAGCGTGTTGAGAGAATTTGAAATGTTCAAATTTAATTTAGGATATGGATTAGTATATTCAATATAATTATCATCTTAAATGGATTTGGAGAGTTGAAAACATTTAATTTTGTTTTAAATATTAATAAACATGAATAAAGATTCATATTTGGATTAGATGTTTTATTAATTTAATATTTGATATTAAAATTTTTATTTATTAGATTTTTTAAATATTCATTTATTCAAAATTATTTTAGCAAAATTGATTCGTTTTAATTTTAGAATAAATGGATCAAATGATTTAAAAATAGAAGTGGGATAATCTCACTTAATATCTACACCTATTTAGCTTTCTTAAAGTGGATTTTAAGTGTCATTTTGGGATTTTTTACATTTGCATGACTTAATTCTATAAAATGAATTTGTTGAATACAGTTTTGGGATCATGCAAATTAAAAGGAAAAAAAAAACAAAAGATTTGAAAAGAAGGTTGGGTTCTAAAATTTTTGTGTTTTCAAAGTTCTCTAACTCCAAATTTTGACATTCAATCCATCTCAATTTGAGTTCCACCACTCAATCTAAGGCCTAGAGGATAGCGGAGAAGTCATTGTGGTTGTCTACAACAAGCTTTCAAGAAGAATTTCATGGTGGATTGAAGTTTTAAAGGGGTTCACTAAAGATTGTAGTCTTGAAACCATATTTCTGATATTTTCATAAGCATGCTTACTAATTAACTAAAATTAACGTAATTAGTGTATTTAAGATCCAAACATCTTCTACATTTTGAATGTCAACTCCATCATCTATGCACTCCAAGATTTCGTAGGGTTCTATGTGTTAGAATATAGAAACATGCAGCAGAAGAAAACCAGATAACTAAACATTCTAATTCCTCAATTTTGACATCAAAATAAGCATGTTCATCGGGTATTAACAGAACATTACATACCTTTGAAGATCCTCTTCTTCAACGAAATACAGCTGCAATCTTCTCCAATCATTGATGTGGACCACCACTAGAGTTTTGCTACTATTTCTCTAAGAGCCTTAGATTGAGTTGTGGGACTCAAAACAAGCTTGAACTTAGGGAATTGAAGGAAATATTTTTGAGTTTTTCAGCTTGTTAAAGAACAACTTCTTCAACCTTCAAAAACTCAACAATTCAACAATTGCATCAGCTTTTTCACTCAATCAATAGTGGTTTTATTACATGACTCTCATGCAAACTAATCACTTGAAGTGATTACAGCTACTCCTTGAATTTGGTGGTGGAATTGTGTGTAAGAAGGTGACTCACCTTCTTGCATGAAAGTAGGAAAATTCCACATTTGGATTTTCCTATTCTCAATTTCCTTTTTTTTTATTTTAAAATTGATTTTCAAAATCAAAATTTTTTCCAATTTTAATTCTTTAGTTACAATTAAAATTTTATTAATTTTAAAAAAATTAATTCAATAATCAATTTTTCTAATAAAATTAATAAAAAAAACTTTAGCACTGAGCTTTTACTAAACGTTCATATAGACGATAGCTGCCCTTTTTCTACACGATCGTGTACTTCATCTAAACGATCAAGCACTTTTCTATATGGTAGACTTAGTTTACTCCCACTTGCTTGATTGTTGTATACAACCTTCCTCTCCTCTTACCCTCTACCAAATCCGAACAAAGCCCACTCTTTAGATTCTCAAACCGAGAATACTAAGGGTTCCAAGTGGTGGTGTCATCCCCAACTTTCTATTGTTCGTGTGGAGGCCGTTCGTGGTAGAAGACCGAAGTTTTGTTAAACGATAGCTTGTCGTTCCAGTGAGAGCGAGAGTATCCGTTCGTGCAGAGAGCGAGTTTACCGAGAAGAAAGAGTCTTCAACTAGTAAGTTTTCTTGTTCTCATGTTGATCAATCTTTAAGCATGCCGGTAATTTTACAGTAAGATGCATATATGTATGTTTGAATGTAAATGTGGTAATTCTATCACAATACATTTGGAAAGATCTGCTTCCGCTCAGAGGTACTCTTGCATAAGAGTTCCTTTATAATCGACACGAAGCGTTACTCAGATCTCACAGTGTGAATTTTCTAGCGACGTGAGAGTTGAAATCAATATATCGTATATTTGATTTTACATCGAACAACATCCCTTCATTCACTTTCATCTTGATCCCATGCAAACACTTTCCGAATGGAGCAGTCGAGGTATAATCGACAGAAGTGTTGTACGGATCTCACGGTGTGAACATCTTAGGACGTGATATTTAAAATCAAAACATCACTTTTGATTTTACTGTGAACAATTTTCCCTATTCACCTAAATCTTGATTCAGGCAAACACTTTCCGAATGGAATAATCGAGATATAATGGACACGAAGCAAAGCATGAACCTCGATGTGAACTCTTAGGGATGCGAGAGCTAAAAATAACATATCATATATGTTATTAATCTCTCACTAAAGTATTCTTAAATTTCCACTTAAGTGTTCTAATAACATATTATATATGCTATTAAACACCCACTGAAATGTCCTAACATTTGTTTGGGTATATATTTACTCATGTTTGTTCTGACTAATTAAACAGCCTAAATTTAGGTGTTTATCCAAGTATAACATTTATATTTGGATTTAACCTACGATTTCTAGGTGATAAACCAATTTTAAAATCTCACATCGCTCACATATTGCTCATAAAACTTGTTAACAACGCTATTATTCGGCCATAATCCCCAGGTAGGAGGTGTTACGTTAACCGTCAACTTAAATACTCCCAGCCTTAAACAAGATTATATGCCAGTTGAGTTTGTAACCCAAGTTTTATAAGATAACGACCTATTTTAACTATAAAAAAAAGTAGTTAACCTATGTGAGTATGAAACTTATCTTTATTATGGATTTTAATGTCTAATCCAATTTTATAACAACTTATAAAACTTTAGACATGGTATACATCCGTAACATACATCAGATATCTCATGATTTAATATAACACTTATACTAAAATATCTGAAACCCTAAGCATGCATACCATATATTATAACACCTTCTAACATACTTTCAATGCATGTAACATGCTTCCTATGGTGGGATTTTAAATCTACATCGCATATTGTAAACACATATAAGATTTGTTTAATGATAACATACATCACATGCATAAATAATTAAACCCAAGCTGATATGATTTAGTTTTGGCATTCTCAAGCAAACAAAGATCTAATTATTACAATAATAACGAAAATTGGCTCTAAAACACTTCTAGACCACTCGAACCCCCCTGAACGGGACCCGACCCTCCAATGATCAAAATCAGGCTGAACCGATAAAAAAACCATCAAGTACCATCAAGCATTGAGTACCATCGAGTATGAGCATCAAGTATGCCATCGAGCGTCGAGTATGTCATCGAGTATTGAAGGAACTCTATTTACAGAGGACCTTTGAGCGAAAACGAATCGTCCAAATCCCATTGTGATTTAATGCATCCATTTACAGTCATACGGAACAGATTATGCTTTAAACTTAAATTACAGCATGATTTCTAAATAAAAACAAAGGATCAATAGGCTATACCTTTGAAAAACCGTTCTTCAAGTAATCTCTTGATCAAACTTTTTCGCGAATGCAGCGAACAAATCTCGAACTCCTTCGAACAAGCAGCAAGCAGCAACTCGATCGTTGAACCAAATAGGACACTACCACTTGGATACCTTGGTATTCTCGATGTAAAAATCCAGGAGTGATGGGCTCTGGCTAATTTTGGTTAGAGGAAAGTTTGGTGTGGAGAAGGAAGACGATCGAGAAGGGAATAACACTGTCATATAGACGAACGAGTCTATCATCGTAGACTTCATACTCGATCATTTAGATAATGAGGCTATAGTATAGTCTCTCAAGCAATCATGTAGATACTTGATTATGAATGTTTATCCTCCAAAATAATTCGAAAACCATTTTCATTTGTCCCAATTTTTTCATAAAACCAAATAACTACCCAAGAAATTAATTATTAAATAATTAATAAATATAAATAAATATGTTAACTAACTTATCATATTATATTTATAACCTATAATTTTAATATTGCATCATATACAATATATAAACCAAAGTTCTTTTTCTCTATTTTATGGCATTTAATATAAATCATATTTATATTAAATTTAATAACTAGGAATCTAATTCATAGAAAATATATTTGAATCATATTCAAATATTTAGTTCCACCAATTAAACAATAATGTATAAAATGCATTATATCAATTATATCAAATATAATTGAATTAATTTAAGTATAGCATATATAATCAAATTCCCTCTTATTAATTTGAATATTTGAAATTAACCCAATGATAACGGGCAGAAATGCACGTTATTACATCGCAAAGATATAAAACAATGTTGGATTGCGATGGCAAGAATATGTAAAATCGTATCCAAAAGCATTAAATTGAGAACATTGTGATCGCATGCGCCCATCGCATTAAAGCAGTTAATTTACATATTTTGTGCAGGAAAATGCGTTGGCACACGGCAGAATTGCGATCGAAGGAATTCAGCATCCAAACGCATTAGAAGATTGCGACCGCAAAGCTATGCGATCGAATGCACGAAGATCTGCTCAAGAAGGTGGCCGCATAAAGACGATGCATCAAGGTGAAAGCTTAATAAATCACGATTGGACAGATAGCCAATGACGGTCGAATCCAAATTTAGTTGACAAGCCGTTAACGACACACTGTAGCAAGTACACTCAACCTTTCGGTGACAATTAATCAGCACATCAGACATAGATTTAATGACATCCCATCAGTGCAAGCATTTGAGAGAAAAGCTCTTCGCCCTGAAGCTCTATAAATACCGAAGCCCACCTTCGTTAAAGAAGTTCAGCAGTTCAGAATTTTGGAGTTCTTTTTCACCATATACATAGAGATAATAGATAGTCGTATTTTATACTTAGAAGGTGGAGGTGAGTGAAGAGAGTAGACACCGAAAGATCATTCCTAGAAGCTCGGAAGACTGCTAGGTGACGCTGCAAACGAAGAGAGGGCTGACACTTGCAGAAGCAAGAACATTCTTTTGGGTAGAGTAGAGTAAAAGACAGTGTAAAAGCCTCGGGAAGCAAGACATTGCTACCAGGCTTCTTATTCCTACTTTCCATTGTTGTTTTGAATTATGACTTTAGTTACAAAATGGAATTTGCATCACAACATCTGTTCAATCTCTTCACATTTCGCATGAGTAACTAAATTTTTGAATGGGTTGAGAAGTACTTAACTAGCATGACCTGAGATCTTCACTTTATGTGATCATCTTGTATTATGTATGCGTCATTCGTTCTTTAGAGATGCTCGGGAGGGTGGTCTAAGGATAGAATCTAGGCTTAGGAAAGTCAGATTAGAATCTAGGCTCGAGAGAGTCAGATTAGAACCGCATAAGCAAGAGATGAAAACTTAGGAATAAGTTCTGTTTGCTATTAATGCATTGCATGCACCCTAGAGATAGGATATGATAGTATGCGGTCACCTTGTGTATGTGTGCATCATTCATCATCACATAGACAAGAATAGAGACTTAGGATTAAGTCCTATCGACATCATCGTATACATCGCATGCGTCTTAGAAATAGGAACATGGCATTTGCATTGGAAGATGATTTGCTGTTGTGTGTGTGTAGCATGATCGCATAGCTTGAACGCAATCTTAGGAAGTGTTAGCTAAATCCCTTCTCAACCTGTTGCCCGCATACTCATTGTAACTTTCGCTGTCATCAACTCTTTACTCAATTCCGTCGCATAGAATTTATACTTAAAACAAAATACCAACCAAACTTATTTGATTTTTTCCACCGCAAAGGAATCAAAATTTACCAATGCATAGTGTCTCAGTAGTCCCTGTGTTCGACCCTATACTTACCAGGAAACCTAGTAGGATTTATACTTGGATTTTACTAGGAAAACTTGCATATACAATGCATAATTTACCACCATAATTTCATACCATTAATTCATTGCATTCACAATGCATCACCCAATAACTGATTCTCAACTTAAATCTATTGAGTTACCAAGGAGACCTTATGGATTTGCAGCTTAAAGCTCCAACGGTACGTGAATAACTGATTAAACTCTTTAATCACATTATCCACCATCTGTTAATTGTCGGGCACTCTACTAAAAACCGACAGTTGTACTCTTCGCACTACAGATATATTTTTGTGTCCATTGGATAGAGTCAATCAATAGTACGATGACCCTTCACAAATCGCTTGTAAGTACAGTTGGGCTAATTTACCGTTTTGTCCCTGTAATTATATCTAACTCCTTAAGTACCACTGATCCCTCTAATGAACAAAAGATAATAGTCCCACTATGACTAAACTCCTCTCGGGCCATGAGAGGGTGTGGCGCCACTTTGTTCAACACCTGTAATCAGCCCTTAAGGGAGCAATTTATCTACTTATCCCTGCTTCATGGAAGGAGTGAATTCCATCTTGTGTAGCTGAGTTCCTAGCTCCCCAATCAGACGAATCCCCAAAATGGTAGGCTTGTTAAGTCGGCGATTTGGCCACTCTCACTCATGTAAATCAAAGAACTACCCTCATAGGCAAGAGTTCACAACTCACTCAGGATTAATGTCATGTTACCTATGGGCATCCTAGTGAAATGAAAGTCTCAATTATGAACGGCGTTATATAACGAAATTAAACATTTCGTGGTCTGGTCTTATACAAACTCTTTTGTATAGAATATTCCCGCCTGCATATCTAATACATGAATGATCAGGATAAGATCATTTGTAGTACTTTACAACATTTGTAACACCTACAAAGCGAGCCATACTCGTAGTGTCACCAGGATAAGGTACCCAGCCTTATCCATATACTACAGACCATTTAGGTTATCACTCAAACACGATCCACTTGTATGTCTCCACATACATGTTTAAGTTACAACGATAACCATGGATCTTAGTTTATTGGTTTGTGGTTAATGCAACTAAAATATCATATATTTCATAAACATAAGTGAATAAATATCATATATTATTAATCACGGAATGTTTGTTCATACAAGTGCTTACAAACTACAGGACCCTACGATAATTAAGGCATCAACCCCAACAAGTATGGCATCATGCATCGAGTATAGGGTAATGGCAGAGAAACCAGTTTTTGTTGCTCAACCTTCTTCACTTCTTTCTTCAATTACAACCTAATTGCAACTCTAATGACTCCAATCAAATTACAAATACTTAATCACACATTAAAGCCCATCAGTCAAGAGTCAATTACAAGAATTACAACAAAATTGAAGAGAATTCAATGCCAAAACTCAGAAAAACCACATCAGTTCATCATTTTCATACAACTTATGAAAAACACCCGTCAAGCCAAAATTAACTCATTTGAATGCTTAAATGATGCTCTGATACCAATTGTTGGAATATAGAAACATACAGCATAAGAAGACGGGATCATTAAGCATTCTAATTCTTCAATTTTGAATTCAAAATAAGAATATCCATAGGGTATTAAGAGTGTTTCATTACATACCTTTGAAGATCCTCTTCTTCAACGAAATACTGCTACAATCGTCTTTAATCCTTGCTATGCACCACCACTAGAGCTTCCCTACTATTCTCTAAGAGCCTTATATTGAGTTGTGAGACTCAAAACAAGCTTGAACTTAGGGAATTGGAAAAGGTATTTTCTAGTTTTTTAGCCTGTTGAAGAACAACTTTTTCAAACTTCAAAAACTCAGCAATTTAGCAATTGCATCAACTTTTCCACTCAATCAAGACTGGTTTTATTAAATGACTCTCATGAAAACTGATCACTTGAAGTGATTCCAGCTACTCCTTGAATTTGGTGGTAGAATTGTGTGTAAGAAGGTGACTAACCTTATTGCTTGAAAGTGGAAAAATCCCACATTTGGATTTTCTTATTTTTCAATTTCCCTTTTTTTTATTTTGAAATTGATTTTCAAAATCAAAATTTTTCCAATTTTAACTCTTTAATTAAAATTGAAATTTTATTATTTTAAAAAATTAATTCAATAATCAATTTTCTAATAAAATCAATAATTAATAATTAATTAATTCTATTAATTTAATATAAAATATTAAATTAGTTTGTCACCAATTCCATTATCATGAATCCCTATTCATCAAATTAATATTTAAATCATATTTATATATTAATCGATTCTCCAATTACGTTTAATTCCAAAAGTAAACGTGTAATTATATCACATATAATTACTAATTTCCATAATCTGAATTTGAACGTTTCAAATCAACTTATCACATTGTTCTAAGGCTAATCCGTTTGTGAGCTAGTAGGGCGACCTAATGGTCCTACAGATCATGGGCTCCAACAATCTGAGATTAATTGGCTAAACTCTTTACACCAAATTAACCCCCATTCGTTAACTACCAAGTCACTCCACTAAAGTCCAGTAGTTGTACTCCCCTCAATGTAGACATATTGTTGAAGGATCTCTTAACGAAGAGCATCCATGAGCGCATTCGGATCTTTCCAATTTCACTATGGCCGAAATACAACATATACATTCTAACATACAGTTATGCAAACAAACAGTAATTAACGACATGCTTTGAACATTAAAGATATAAAGGGAAAGATTTCTCATACCAGTTAGACCTTCTCATAGTTTGGAACTCTGACGCAGCGGAAGACCTTTACACGATCTCTACCGCCCAGCAAATGCGTCGGTTGCAGCAACACGATCAATCACGAAAAAGTGAACACAGCGGGGATGACACCACCAAAATGGAGCCCTTGGTATTCTCGGACTGAGAATCCAAAGTGTGGTCTTTGGTGAGTTTGGTAGAGGTTGGAGGAAGAACAAATCGTGTAAATGATAAGCAAGTGGGAGAGAAAAGGAAGTTGTCGTATAGTTAAATGCTTGTCGTTTAGAATAAGCTACACGATCATGTAGGTTTTACTAAACGATCGTTTAGTAAAAAATAGATGATCGTTTAGAAAACCCGGAACACTATGCGATCGTTTAGGAAAGCTAAGCAATCGTTTAGGGACTAGCGTGCAATTGTTTAGGTGCGAGGTGTGCAATCGTTTAGGTGCTGAGCGACTATCATATAGGCTCTCGACATGCGATCACTTACATTTCCACACCGATGCCAATTTTTCTGAACCTTTGTAGAAATAAAACTAATTTTCATTTTATTCTTCGGTTACCATAACCGAAGTGGCTCCTCCAACTAACACACGTCCGAGAGAAATTTTAGGCCAATTATCATATAATTAACCAATTTAATAATTTATAAATACAATCATATTATATTCTTACCCTATAGTTTGATATCACATATCTACTATACTAATTTCTCCCCCACATGGTATCAATCATATTTATATCTAATTTCCTCCAAAATAATGTATCTCATACATTTAGTCAACTATATCATATATAATTAACCAGTCCAATTATATCATATATAATCGAACTCCCACTTGTCAATTTGAACATTTCAAACTGACCCAAACACTGATTCTCGACTTCCAAGCTACCTAGGGGACCTAATGGACCTATGGCTCGAAGCTCCAATGGTACGTGAATAGCTGACTAAACTCTTTAGCCATGAGATCCACCATCCATTAACTTTCAAATATTCCACTAAAGACCAATAGCTGAACTCTTCTTACCACAGAAACATTTATGTGTCCAATGGATATAACCAATTATGAGTACGATGACCCTTCACAGATGCTCGTAAGTACAGTTGGGCCAATTTATCGTTTTTCACCTGTAGTTATATCTCACTCCTTAAGTACTATTGATTCCTCTAATGAACAATACAACATAGCCCAATATGTGTAAACACCTTTCGGGCCAAGAGAAGGGGTGTGGCGTCACATCGTTCAAGCCCTGGAATCAGCCCTTAAGGGAGCTATCTATCTATTTGCCCCTGCCTCGGGGAAGGAGTGAATTCCATTTTGTGTAGCTGAGTTCCCAGCTCCCAAATCAGACAAATCTCTAAAATGGTAGGTTTAAATCGATGACATGGCAACCCGCACCCATACAAATCAAAGGACCGCCCTCAATGGCAAGAGTTCCCAACTCACTCAGGATTGAATTCATGTTACCTATGGTCATCCTAGTGAAGTGAAGCCTCTGTCATGAACGGTGTTATATAACGAGATGTTAATACTTTGTGGTCAGGTCTTATACAAACTCTTTGTATAGGACGCCCCCGCTTGCATGTCCTCAACACGAATGATCAGGATCAGACCATCTATGACAAGTCACAACACTTGTGACCACTCCATAAAGTGGGTCGCATCTGTAGCGTTACCAAGATAAGGTTTCCCTCCTTTATTCATATACTACAGCCCATTTTGGTTATCACTCAAGACATGATCCACTTGTTTGTCACCACATACATACTTAAGTTGCATATAGATAACCAGGGATTTTATGTTTATTGGTTTGTGGTAAAGCAAATAAAACATGCAACTGAGCAAAAAGCAATATGTTAAGTAAATATCATATATCAACTGTTCGTATAAACTGTTTATAAACTATAGGACACGAGATTTTAGGGCATCAACCCCAACAATCTCCCACTTTTCCTAAAACGAAGTGGGGTGTACATAAAACTAGTACAAAACAATAAACTAGGGAATAAAAGCCTAGTACAAGAAAATCTCCCACTTTCCCTAGTCCAGCCGCGAGCGATCCTGTAGAACCATGCTCCATAGGTGACCCTCAAACACTGTACCTATGAGAGCCTTCATAAATGGGTTAGCAACATTGTGCTCTGAAGCGATCTTCGTGACGATTATGTCTCCTCGATGCTCTATCTTGCGGATCAGATGATACTTCCACTATATGTGTTTGTCGCGCCTGTAACTCCTCGGCTCCTTGGAGTTCACCACTGCATCACTATTATCATAATATAGGGTAATGGGCCTAGACATATCTGGAGCAACTTCCAATTCTGTCAAGAACTTCCTGAGCCCAGACGACCTCCTTAGCAGCTTCGTAAGCTGCTACATACTTCGCCTCCATAATGAAGTTACCGATTCACCCTTGCTTAGTGCTTCGCCACACTACAGCTCCTCCATTAAGAGTAAAGACTGACCCTAATGTGGACTTGCGAGAGTTCTTATCAGTCTAAAAGTCAGAATTCGTGTATCCAATAAGAATCAAATCCCTAGAATCATACACGAGCATGTAGTTCTTCATTCTCCGAAGAAACTTGAGGATGTTTTTCACTGCGGTCCAGTGACCCTGGCCTGGGTTAGAATAATACTTACTAACTATACCCACAACGTAGTAGATGTCTGGACGAGTACAGAGCATCACGTACATCAAACTACCAACGGCAGGCGTATATAGGACCCGTCTCATCTTCTCAACCATTGAGGCGTCTTAGGACACATATCCTTAGACAAAGTGACTCCATGCCTAAACAGTAGTAGGCCCCTCTTGGAGTCCTACATCGTGTACTTGAGCAACATCTTGTCAATGTACGATGCCTAAGACAGTGCTAGCACTTTGTTCTTACGATTCAGAAAGATCTGTATACCTAGAATAAACTGAGCCTCTCCCAAATCTTTCATTTGGAATTGGGTCGCCAGCCAGTTCTTAACTGCAGTAAATAGACGTACATCATTCTCAATGAGTAGTATATCGTCTATGTATAATACTAAGAAGACTACTAAAGCGTTGATGATCTTTTTGTAGACACAAGTTTCATCAACGTTTTGGTCAAAGACATACGACTTGATCGCAGTATCGAAACCGTATGTTCCAAGATCGGGACTCCTGTTTCAGCCCATAAATGGACCAATTCAGTTTGCAAAATTTTTGCTCTTGACCTTGGGCTATGAATCCCTCGGGTTGCACCATCTAAATGATTTCCTCAAGATTGCCATCCAGAAAGGCCGTCTTGACGTCCATTTTCCAGATCTCATAATTATAATAAGTTGCAATGGATAGGAGGATGCGGATCGACTTTAACATAGCAATAGGCGATAAAGTCTCCTCATAGTCGACTCCCTCTACTTGGGTATAACCCTTTGCCACAAGTCGAGCCTTAAAAGTCTGTACCTACCCATCAGCACCCCATTTGCGCTTGTACATCCATTTACAACATATAGATCTCACCCCATCAGGCTGATCTACAAGGTCCCATACTGAGTTGAAGTACATCGACTCCATCTCGAGATCCATGGCTTTGACCCATTCATCCCAGTTAACATCCTCCATTGCCTTTTGATAAGACAATGGATCCTTAACGTCGCCATTTGCTACCATAGCAAGGATTTTCGTGAAACCCTGATAGCGAACAGGAGGGTTCGCAACCCTCCCACTATGTCGAGGTTCCCTCAACTCTTGAGGTGGAACCGACCTACTAGATAAACTCCCATCAACAACTCTTGCTGATGTAGCAGGCTCTTCAACAACTCTTGTTGAAGTTTCATTAGTTTCAATGGAAAGCTCACGCAACACGACTTTACTTCGTGGATTGTGCTCCCTTATATGATCCTCCTCCAGAAAAGTAGCGTTCGTTGAAACAAACACTCTATTTTCTGTCGAATCATAAAAATAACCCCCTCGTATACCTTTGGAGTAGCCTACAAAGAGGCATAACCTCGACCGTGGTTCCAACTTCTTGAGATTAGCCTCAAGCACGTGTGCAGGGCAACCCTAAATGCGGAAGTGACATAAACAAGCTTTACGCCCGTTCGACAATTCCATAGGTGTTCTTGCAACACTCTTGGAGGGAACACAATTGAGTATGTATACCGCAGTCTCCATTACGAAACCCCAAAACGAGTCTGGTAAGGAAGCATAACTCATCATCAAGCGAACCATGTCCAACAAGATCCTATTTCTCCACTCCGTTACACCATTCTACTGAGGTGTACCTGGTGCTGAGAGTTGGAAAATGATTCCATGTTCTATCAAATAATCCTGGAATCTCGAGTCCAAAAACTCTCCACTTCGATCCGATCGAAGTATTTTAATCCATTTATCCAATGCATTTTCAACTTCAGCCTTGAACTCTTTGAACTTTTCAAAGGATTCAAACTTCCGTTGCATAAGATAAACATACCTGTAGCTGGAGTAACCATTAGTAAAACTGATAAAATACTCATAGCCACCTCGGGCTCGCACATTCATAGAACCACAAAGGTCAGAATGTACTAACTATAGAGGCTCCTTGGATCTATAACCTTTTTCAGTAAAAGGTCGTTTAGTCATCTTATTTTCAAGGCAAGACTCGCACACTCGTAAAAAAATTTCTTCTAACTCACTTAGAAGTCCATTCTTCACCAATCTCTCAATCCTATTGAGATTGATGTGCCCTAAACATATATGCTAAAGTTGGACATTTTATTTTGGAGAAATTCGTCGATGTTTTGTTTGAGTTACGACACTTCTAAACAATTCTGTATTATGGAGGGAATTAATGGCTAACGGCCTTAGCACATATAAATTAGATTCCAGATTTTCTGTGCAAATAAAAACACCATCTTTATGAATAAAGACTTTCTCCACATTAAAAGAGATAGTATATTTACACTGCAATAAATACTTTACAGAAATGAGGTTTCTTTTTAGTTCGGGAACAATATATACATCATTCAAAACAAAAAACTTATTCTATAAAGCTAACTGGAGCCCTCCTACTGCCACAGCTGACGACGTGCCCGGTGCCTACTCGCATCATCATCTCACCAGCCTCGAGCTATCGCCAAGATCTAATCCCCTAAAACGAAGAACAAACGTGGTTAGTGACGCCCGAATCAATTATCCAGGATGAATCATCATTCTCCACTAAACAGGTATCAAGTACAAGTAAATCATATTTACCTTTATCGAACTTGGCCTTAACCTTAGCTGCTTTCTTCTCTTTCAGATACTGAGGACAGTTCCTCTTCCAGTGTCCATCCTGGTTGCAGTGGAAATATTTTCTCTTTTCAACCGATGGACGCCTTCTTGGGGCGACAGGTGGTGAGTTAGAATGCATCTTCCCTTTTCCATTACCACCCTTCTTCTTCTTCTTCCCCTTTACAAAGTTAAAAGTAGAAGGTGCAGACTTCATTCCTGAGGTCGAACCTCTATGGAACGTCCTGGTGGATGAAGAAACATTTGCCTCACCCTTCTTCCTCTCCTTACTTTCCAGTAAAGATTGGTAGGTCTGCAACTCGTTGAGGAGAGTTGTAAGATTATATTTCAATTTGTTAAGAATCACATTGCTAACAAAGTGCAGGAAGCTCTCCAGCAATGAATGCAGGATTATGCTAACTTGGCTGCCCTCATGGATGGTAGACCCATTCAACTCCACCACATTAAAGTGGACTACCATGTTAATCACATGTTCACGAACAGAGGTGCCTTCTTCCATTTTGGAGTTGAATATATATTTAAGAGCCTCATGCATAAGCTGTTCAGATGGTTGTCCAAACATCCCCCATAGGGACTCTATGCTCTCACGCGCTAAGACCATACGCTCGTGTTTCTTGTCCAAGACTTCAGAAATACTTGCCAAGATGTAGGCTCGGGTCTTTTCATTTGCCATTGTCCATCAAATAAAGAAACGCGCAAAACTGTCATCCTTTAAGAGGACACTCCTTGGGTGCCTCAAGGCGATGTGCAGTAACTTTATTCAACCTAATGAGGGAGACCAAGGGATATGCTGTCGTGCTTCCCGCTCCCACTTACTATGAACACTCTCTCCATCCACCTTGATATTGACTAAGCCAAACACCATCCGTTAGGGGGACACGTCAAAGGTGCCTCGAGGCCGAGGATAGATCACATGGTGTGGACTATTTAGAAGAAACGTGAAAGATTTAAGTGAAGCATCTTATACCCCAAGCACCTCCCACTGAATGTTCTATTTAGGGGTTCATCAACTTAAACTCCCGCTCATAAACAAAGTTTGTCTATGAAATATGAACAACTTCAAGTAGTCACATTTAAACACTTTGATGGACTGTCCTTAACTTGCATGCATGTATCAAATCTATCTAATTCACCTTTCCAGGTAAGTTCCTAGGTAGGAGTATTACATTTTCGTCAACTTAAATACCCCAGCCTAGACAGAACCCGTCTTAGACAAAAGGTCCCTTATAGATAGATTTGTTACACTTTAACCTTTTAGTAGCCAATTTAATCCTATTAAACTGATTAAAATATTAAAGCCTTAGGGTTGCTAATCATATTAGGACCGTGATCTTAAGTCTATGTGATCTAAGTTTTAAACATTTTAAAACCATGAATTAAACCTAAGTGAGCATGCATGTCTTTCTTATTTCTTTTAGTTCTAATTTCTCTTTAACTTTTAAAAAGAAACAACTAAAAAAAACATTGCGCAAAACAAAGGTTTTTATAACAATTATAAAGTGACCTATGTGTCATGCTTCATGCAATGTCCAGTCATTACTATACATAACTTTTATATAATACGTAATAACAAAGCAAACATGCTATCATTCACCCTTATACTATAACAATTATAATATAAAGATGATGCATGTCAATGATTTTTTTGTATGCATAAATATAATTCTTATATTATATGATGCATCAGCATGCTCTTACATAATTAAATCATGCTTCTCTAAATTATAACAATAGAGAGATGATGCATGACCAATGCATAACCTAAGGTGGGATTTTCTATATATGCATACCATATGACATATTATAAACATACATCGCATATAATAAATAAAAGATTAATGGATTGGGATGAACCTTTACAAAAAGCAAAATGAAATAACCCTATCTATTACATTTTTCATCGAGCGAACTGGTTCACGGGCGAACCGGGACTTGAACCGCCATGAGGACTCTATCGTGTAATAAAAACCAAAGGTAGACGATCGCCCAGCGCGCACTAGATGATAGACATAAAAACTAAACGATCACGTAGACGACTACGAGGCTACGAAGCCTGATCGTCTAGGCTCGCTTAACACGACAACAAGTAAACGATTTACCTTGCGTTACTAAGTGATCGTTTAGTCAGTTACTAAGCAATGAAGCTTGCTGTCCTAAATGATCGTCCAGTGCGTGTGTGCATTAAACGATATACAAGCATCCTATCGTTTACACGACCCGATACTCAGTGATCGCTTACCCATCGTCTATACGATGCGATCAAACTTTGATCGTCTCCTTCCTCAAAAAACTGCAACGCTTGCTCCGATCTTCTTCATGAATGACTCAAGACTTAAACAGAATTTGAATTACAGCAAGTGGGAGAGAAAAGAAAGCTATCGTATAGCTAAATGTTTATCGTTTAGAAGAAACTACAAGATCGTGAAGGTTTTACTAAGCGATCATTTAGTAAAAGGTAGACGATCGTTTAGAAAACATGGCACACTATGCGATCGTTTAGGAAAGCTAAGCAATCATTTAGGGACTAGCGTGCGATCGTTTAGGCGCGAGGTGTATGATCGTTTAGGCGCTAAGCGACTATGGAATAGGCTCTCGACTATGCGATCGTTTAGGTTTCCACATCAATGCCAATTTTTTCGAACCTTTGTCAAAATGAAACTAATTTTCATTTTATTCTTCGGTTACCATAACCGAGGCGGCTGCTCCCACTAACGCACATCCGAGGGAAATTTTAGGCCAATTATCATATAATTAACCAATTTAATAATTAATAAATATAATCATATTATATTCTTACCCTATAGTTTGATATCATATATCTACTATAGTAATTTCTCCTCCATATGATATAAATCATATTTATATCTAATTTCCTCCAAAATAATGTATCTCATATATTTAGTCAATAATATCATATATAATCCAACTCCCTCTTGTCAATTTGAATATTTCAAACTGACCCAAACATTGATTCTCGACTTGACCCAAGCTACCCAGAGGATCTAATGGACCTATGGCTCGAAGCTCCAACGGTACATGAATAGCTTACTAAACTCTTTAGCCACGAGATCCACCATCCGTTAATTGTCAAGCATTCCACTAAAGACCAACAGTTGAACTCTTCTTACCATAAATACATTTCTATGTCTATCAGATATAACCAATCATGAGTACGATGACCCTTCACAGATGCTCGTAAGTACAGCTAGGCCAATTTATCGTTTTGTCCCTGTAGTTACATCTCACTCCTTAAGTACCATTGATTCCTCTAATGAACAATACAACATAGTCCAACTATGTGTGAACACATCTCGGGCCAAGAGAAGGTGTGTCGTCATATCGTTCAAACCCTGGAATCAGCCCTTAAGGGAGCTATCTATCTACTTGTCCCTGTCCCGAGGAAGGAGTGAATTCCATCTTGTGTAGCTGAGTTCTCAGCTCCCAAATCAGATGAATCCCCAAACTGGTAGGTTTGAATCGGCGACCTGGCCACTCGCACCTATACAATCAAAGAACCACCCTCAATGGCAAGAGTTCCTAACTCACTCAGGATTGAGGTCATGTTACCTATGGTCATTCTAGTGAAGTGAAATCTCTGTCATGAACGGTGTTATATAACAAGACGTTAACACTTCGTGGTCAGGTCTTATACAAACTCTTTATATAGGACGCCCCCGCTCGCATGTCCCTAACACGAATGATCAGGATCAGACCATCTGTGACAAGTCACAATACTTGTGACCATTTCACAAAGCGGGTCGCTTCCGTAGCATTATCAAGATAAGGTTTCCCTCATTATCCATATACTACAAACCATTTTGGTTATCATTCAAAACATGATCCACTTGTATGTAACCACATACATGCTTAAGTTACATACAGATAACGAGGAATTTTATGTTTATTGGTTTGTGGTAAAGCAAATAAAACATACAACTGAGCAAAAAAACAAGATGTGAAGAAAATATCATATATCAAGCATTCGTACAAACTGTTTACAAACTACATGACACGAAACTTTAGGGCATCAACCCTAACAATCTCCCACTTGTCCTAAAGCGAAGTAGGGTATACATAAAACTAGTACAAAGCAATAAACTAGGGCATAAAAGCCAAGTACAAGAAAATCTCCCACTTTCCCGAGTTTAGCCGCGAGCGATCCTGTTCCTTACCTCTTGTTCCTTAAATCCCACTGATCTTCTAATGAACAATTGATTTGTGATTCGATCATCAAACCGATTCCCTCTCAGGCCAGTGAGAGGGTGGGGCTAAAGAAAATCGGAACATGAGGATTTCCATAAGCAACGAAAAGATCATTCCAAATTTCAATCGTATTCAAATATTAACAATTACAGTACACAAACAAAAATATACAGTTATGCATAAATTGAAATTACAACATGCTTTTCTAAAGATCAAGGGAAGAATTCACATACCTTTAAAGACTCATCTTCAAGATCCCTCGATCATGAATGCTCGATCTCAACAACACACGAACATTTCGTACACTATGACCGATACACTGCACGATGAACTCGACCACGAACACAATGATCACCACGAACTCCACGAATGGCTTCCACAGAACCTCGACTAGTGTCGAGTTAAGTATGACACCACTACGAAGGTTAACTTTGTATTCTCGGTGTGAGAATCCAGTGTGTGGCTCTGTGTGGACTTGTTTAGAAGCAGAGACCGGAGAAGACAATGCCCAATCGTTTCACAAAAGCTATGTAATCATCTAAATAAAGCTATGCGATCGTTTAGCTAATCATCCAGCTAAGTGTCTATCGTATAGGAACACTCCACGATCGTCTAGTCTCTCCAAGCTGTCATTTAGTAAATCTTATTTACTTGACAACAATTATGTGAGAACTTTCTGAGAGTGAAAATCTCAAATCAACATTTGCAAATCTTACTAAATTTAGGAAAATATTTTTCCTTTTATCTCACGGTTACCATGAAACCACCAATAACCTCCCAATCAATTGGTTATTAGAGAAAAAGAGATAATTATCCAATAATTAATATTATTATAAATATAAATGATAACAAACTTACCATACTATATTTATAACCTATAGTTTTAATATTTCATCTCATGAAACACGTAAACCATAGCTCTTTTTCTATTCCATGGCACTTAATGTAAATCTCATTTACATTAGTCCTCCACTAGATGTATCTGATAATGGGCAGAAATGCACGTTATTACAGGGCTAAGTTATTAAGCAATGAAGGTTTGCATTTATAAAATATATTAAATTGCGTCCAAAAAGCATTAAGTTTGTAACATTGCGGTCACATGCGTCCATCACATAAAAACAGTTAACTTTTATGTTTTTATGCAGAATATGCATTGACACAAGGTGGAAAGCGCGATCACAAGCAACCGACGATCGAGCACAACGTTATCGCAAGGTTTTGCGGTGATTTATGCTTGTAAACATCTGCTCAAGTTGGATTGCTGCATAGAGTCGATGCAACTTAGTGGGCGCATCTGGGTGAAAAGCATAATTAATCACAATGGGACAGAAAGCTAATAACGGTCAAGTCCGAATTAAGTTGACAAACCGCTAACGATAACAAGTACACTCAGCTTTTCGGTGACAAATATTTGGCACATCAAACAGAGAATTAAAGCTATCCCATCAGTGCAATCATAAGAGAGAAGAAGCCCTTCACCCCGAAGCTCTATAAATACCAAAGGCATCCTTCAGAAAAGAAGTTGGTCAGTTCGAATAGTTCGGATACTTAGATAATTTTCTTCATAGTTAGAATAGCCTTGTTCTTAGATTTTCTTTTATTTTAAGGCGGAAACGAGAGAAGTGAGATTGTATCGATAGATTTTTCCACTGAACTTGGGAGAGTGCCAGAAGCTTCAAAATCAGAGGGAGGGCCAGCTTCTGCGGAAGCAGGAATATCTTTTGAACAGAATAGAGTTAATAGTGTAAAAGCGTTGGGAAGCAAGGGATTGCTACCAGGCTCTCTATCCTTATCTTCCATTGTCATTTTGTACTTAAACTCATCTATAGAAATGGAATTTACTTCTTTATATCTGTTCACTCTCTGTTTATTACGCATGAGTAGCTAAATCTATGGAATGGGTTGAGAAACACTTAGCTATTATAACTGGGGATCTTCATTCTATGCGATTATCTTTTATTATATATGTTTCATTCGTCCATTAGGGATACTCGGGCGAGTAGTCTAAGGACAGGATCTAGGCTTGGAAAAGTCAGGTTAGAATCTAGGCTCGGGAGAGTCAAATTAGAACGCATAATCAAGAGATAGGAGCTTAAGAATAAGCACTGTTTTTTATTAACGCATCGCATGCATACTAGAGATAGGATATGATTGTGTGCGGTCACCTTGTCTTTGTGTACATCATGCATCATCGCATAGGAAAAGAGTATATACTTAGGAATAAGCTCTATGGATATTTTTGCATTCAACACATGCGTCCTAGACTTAGGAGCACCGCATTTTCATTGGAAAATTATTTGTTGTTGCATGAGTGTAGTATAATCGCATAGTCTGACGCATTCCCAGGAAATGCTAGCTAAAGACCTTCTCAACCCGTTCCTCCGCATACTCAGTATATCTACCGCATAATCGAACCTTTCTCAAATCCGCCGCATACATTTATTTTATCACCGCAAACAACAAACCAAAACACTTATTTGATTTCTTGGTTACTGCAAAGTCTTCTGAGAAATTATCACTGCATACTGCTTTCCCTAGTTCCTGAGTTCGACCATGAACTTACCAGAAAACTCAGTGGGGTTTATACTTGGATTTCACTGAGAAAACTTGTTGCTCAATGCATTTCCATCACCACATTGCATTCCATAATTTCACCTCATAAAATAACGCATCAGTATCCCATACATCACACCGATCATATCATATATAATCGAATTACCTCTTGTCAATTTGAACATTTCAAATCAACACCAAGTACTGATTCTCAACTTGAATCCATTGAGCTACCAAAGGGACCTTATGAACCTGTAGCTCGAAGCTCTAATGGTACGTGAATAATTGACTAAACTCTTTAGTCACGGGATTTACCATCCCATAACTATCAGGCACAACACTAAAGACCGACAGCTGCACTCTCCTTACTACATATATATTATGTGTCCATCTTAACAATTAATAGTGTGACAACCCTTCACAGATCGCATATAAGTATAGCTCGGCCAATAACCATTATGCCCCTGTAGTTACATCTAACTCTTTAAGTACCACCGATTCCTCTAATGAACATAAGTCATAGTCCTACTATGACTGAGTCCTCTCTTCCAAAGAGAAGTTGTGGCCACTATATTCAAGCTCCAGAATCAGCCCTTAAGGGAGCAATCTATCTATTTACCCCTGCTTTGGGGAAGGAGTGAATTTCATTTTATGTAACTGAGTTCCCAACTCCCAAATCAGACAAGTCCCCAAAAAGGTAGGCATGTTAAGTTGGAAATCTGGCTACTCTTACCCATACTAATCAAAGGACCACCCTCAAAGGCAGGAGTTCCCAAAACACTTAAGATTGAGATATGTCACCTATGGTCGTTTAGGTGAGATGTAAGTCTCCAGTATCAACGACGTTATATACAAAGATAAATCATCTCATGGTCCGGTCTTATACAAACTCTTTATATAGGACACCCCCGCTCGCATGTCTCCACATGAATGGTCAAGATCTACCATCTGTAGTAATTTACAACACTTACAAACCTCTACAAAGCAGGTCGTATCCGTAGTGTCACCAAGATCAGGTATCCCACCTTAATCCTTATGCTACAAACCTATTTAGGTTATCACTAAAGGCATGATCCACTTTATATACATGCTTAAGTTTACATACAATAACCATGGAGCTTTGTTTATTGGATATGAGTAAATGCCAGAATGAAATAACTCTTATTTTATTCATAAACAATGTGTATTAATTACAAACAACGAGACTTTGGGAGAATTAGGACATCAATCCGAACAGAGGCTCCTTGTTCAAGACCCGAAATCAACACTTAAGGGGACAACTTCTCTATTATCCCTGAAAGTGGGTAGGAGTGAATTTCATCTTGCACCTTATATCCCCAGCTATCTACCCAGTCTTACCCCTGAAATGGGAGGTTTATTGAGTCGATGTTGTTGAGCCAACCCTCATCTATGCAAATCTAAGGATAATCTCGAATAAACAGAAGTTCATAGTTAGTTCAAGATTAAGGTTATGTTAGCTAGGTCATCGTTATGAAATAGCTAGTCTTAAACAGTAAACATCGTTATAAAGTAAGACTTATTTCTTAGTCTGATCTTATGCGAACTCATTGCACAGGACGCCCCCACTCCTCATGTCACCTAATGAACGAATCGGGATCACTTCATTTGTAGCACTTTACAACTTCTTGTAACAACTACAGAGTGAGCCGAATCCAATAGTATTATCAGAATAAGGCACCCAGCCTTATACAATACTATAGATCATGGATCTTTTAGTTTATTGGATTTATTTCTAAAATGAAATAAGCAATTCACATATTCAATAACAACTTTAACGATTTACAGAATAACTTTGTTGTTTAGAAACCACAAGTTTTAGGACATAAAAACCCAACACTATGTATCTCGGACTCAGCTTTCCTTTTCTACCAAAACATAACAGCCCTTCCTAAGGAGAATGTTTCAGGTAAACACTATCTCCCACCTCAAATTCCAAATCTCGTCGGTGCTTGTCAATATAACTCTTCTAGCGATCTTGAGTCATCTTAAGTTCCTCCCTGATGATCTTAATAGTATTTGTAGTGATATGCACTAATTCTGTACCAAGCATATTTTCATTGCCATTATTGGGTCGTTGACACGCTGGTTTTGTTTGACCAAAATCCAATGGGCTTTAAATCAAGGTAGCCACTTTCTCACTGCCCATATTTAAAAAATAATAGGAATAATCATGTAAATAGCAGTAATTACACTATCATTTGAAAAAATAGCAAATGGCGGAACACTTTTGAATTATAGCAAAACGCATGGAGATCACGTGAATCAAACTTTTGAAAATCTTAAAATGCCTTTATCATCTCTTTTAATTTCAATGTAATTAATTCGACATTCTTATTAATGAGACTGTAATTAATTCCCCAACTATATATTTTAGCAGATTTCCAAAGCCAACTAACTTGATTATTTCATGATATTTTTTCTTAAATCTCGGGATTTAACAGTTGTTATGAATTTATGTATCAAATTTAATAGTTATTTTGAATTTTCAAATCGTCTACAACAAATAATTTTCAAATCTTGGTTTGAAATTTAAATTATCATATTATATTAATTATCCTAACTAAAATTTGTTGTTTTTATTATACTTTGTATTAATCTTAATCAAGATTCACAGTTTTAAAATACTTTTGAACATTATATTTATTATCTTTTGTTTCAAATATAAACTATTAGAATACAACACCTAGCCCTACCTTTCTTCATCCTCTGGACATTTTCTTATTATGGCTATTAAACGATTAAGAGTTTTATTCAATGGTGGGATGAAAATAACTGCTATCATGATTTTATCACGTTTTCAATTTAATTTCATTATATAGCAAGGAAACATGGTCGATTGATAATGTGGAACAATTTTTAAGTCTATGCAATTGGAATGATGACCTCATTTGTCCTCCTCAAGTCAAACGCCCGGCTGAAAGACCTAGGAAAAAGATAATCCCATCGTGCTTAAAGAATAAAAAAACAGTACGTTGTACTTGTTATGGTAGTATAGGTCATAATCGTAGGTCACGTAAAAATCCAATACCTAGTTGAGTTTGGGTTTTTAGTTGGTTTTGCACTTTTACCTCATATTTTTCATTGTGAACATTTATGAATGGTTTTATTTGTTTCAAGTACTTATAAAATTTGTTATTTTTTTTAATACATGTTAATTTTTCATCTATTATTACTATATTTTATATGTTATTCCTCGTACTTTTGCAATATTATTTACATTGTAATTATCACTATTTAACGTTTTCACATCACTTTGTTACAACATAATCATATATAACTGTGTAGAAAACATTAATTTTTTTTTTAATGTGTATGACACTATAATTATCACTACTTTAAGATTTTTCACTTGTGTCATGATCTTTGTGTTTCTAACTTTCTATCTTAGGGAAGGCTTAAACAATAACACTTTTCTTGTTTCATATTTTCACTCAAAGAATCTATTAATAGAGTTTTTTTTTTCCCTTAATGGTTCAAGTTTTTGTTCATTCATTCAATCATGATATGCATTTGTCAACTGTATTTGTACATAATTTTAAATGATGTGCAATATTATAAAATATTGGTCATCATTCTAAAACTATAATGATGTATACTTATTTGTCAAATTAGATTGTTTAATTTAAATATCATTTTTTACTAACTATTATTTATCTAATTCAAATCAATTTTTCATCAATATTTAGGATTTACTAGATAGTAAATAGAACTACAGTTTTCAATTCGCTTCATTGGTAGGATAATTAAAAGGAAGCAAAATAAAAGGATAAAAAAAAAGGCATTAACTATAATTAAAAAGTCATTTAAAACATAAACTAAGAGGTTGGTCTAAACAAAAAACATAAATTCAAAAGTTTCAATTTTAGGAAACTTTAATCCAAAACAGTATATTCATCGGTGATCATATTCTTTTACGCCGGACTCAAGTGAAGGTCAAAGGATGGGTCATTCTCGTCAACATATTCTTTAAATTTTTGTGGCATTTTGCCCTTCACTACATCAATCCATATACCAATAATTGGTGTATTTGTAGCATTTTTCAATGGGGCTAATTTTGTAGCTCTACATCGATTAATTTCCTTCTTCCCTTCTCTAATTCTTCTATAATCGTCCCCAACTATCAATAATAAATAATTATTTTAGTCAGTATAATATAGTTATTTATTTCTAGAGTATCATTTATATACAATTATGTTTTAATTATAAAAGCTTACATGTCATAAGATGATTTGTGTTGACTTCAAGTTTAGGTCAATCATACCTAACCTTCTTTTGGCCTTTTATTTTCAATAAATGGAAATTATATGTTAGTAGGGTACAGAGTCTACAAGTTTAATTCAGTGCTCCACTATATTTTACCTGTATATTCTTGTGGGCTATCGAGGCTTACATCCCAATCGATGAACGAAATCTACTGGTGGCACAGGTTGATGGTCTAACAATTGCATCTAGGTAAATTAAATTTTTTTATTAATTTTACAATTTTATTCATTTTACCTCTTTTACCATCACTTTTAATAACAAAAACAAGATATTGTTTTTTAAATTGATTCATATTTTCAATTGGTGATCCCTTAAAAATTGGACAGGATCTTATTTTTTAAAAAATCAAAACAAATATTAGGTATTTTGAATATAAAAAATCTCACATGTAGTGAAAAGTATGTATGTCGAACTTTTGTTTTAGCGTGGAAGATTTCAAGAACAGAGAGTCGCCGTTGAAACCCTAATCCATTAATTTGTTGAGTTTGAACATCATATACGACCGGAGCAGCAGCAGCTCCAAGAGAATGATTGAATGAAGAACGGTCGAAGCACCTATGGACCTCCATGACAAAAGCTTAAAAATGGAAGAACAGAAGCTTGAAGATGGAAGGATTGAGAAGAGGAAAAGTTAGGATGGGGAAGAGGGAAAGTTCGTGGGAAGAGAAAATGACAAGAGGAAAAGTTGAGTGCAGGGTTAGGTTTTTTAGAAAGATAAATATGCAGTGGGTTTAAAAAGCATGTTGGTACTTTTGGGTGGGTATAATTAGAGTGTATCTAAACTTTTGTCTCATCAAGTACTGTATCTATGTGGTAGAGCTAGTTTGGACTTTTAAATTTTTTATTTTTTATTTTTTATTCCGATTTGCTATTTTTACAAATAGAAAGTAGGTTTGTTAATTGTCCAAATGAAAAGTTAAAGTATCTATTTTTCTTGTTACCCCAAATAATGATGACGATGATGATAATAATAATAAAAATAAGGGGTTTGTTTGAATTATGCTTAGGAACTAAAAAAAGAGTTCCAAGTTGTCTATAACAATAAGCAAATACCCTTTTTAGAACAATAAAAATGGACAATGGACAATCGATTACGTAAAATATATTTTCCGAAAGAAAAAACGTTAAAATGTTTTTTTTCTAATTAGTGACAGGAAAAAAAAAAAAAACCTAAATATATATTATTTGTTTTTTAAAATTAGGTTAGGTTTAAAAGAATATGGGGGAGGTATATGTTTATTGTTGATTTTTCTAAAAAAGTAATAATAATAATAACAACTTCACAGTCTCTATGGAACCTCTTGATTTGGAAGAAATTCAATTTATAATGAATTTCATTGTTTGGTATCACAAGAAATGGAATGGTTTTAAAATTCGATGTGATTTCAAATCTTGTTAAAAAAAAAAAAATCACTCACTAAAATGCTCGGATTTTGTAGACTTTCATAGGATTTGAAAGTAAATTACTTAATTAACCTTGTCGAATTCTTATATTCAATTAACATATCATAAGTTAAAAGCCTATATTAGTAAATTTGTAACTTTCTTTTCTTTTTCGGTTACCATCCAAACACAAAATTTAAATATATTCATTTTAAATTTTTTTCGTTCCAAACAAAGTAATTAATTTAAATCATTTCTCGAGTTTGAAATGACAGGATTTAAAATCATTTTTTTAACTTTCTTGAATCCAAATGAAGGGTTAGTCAACATAGTTTTAACACACTCATCAAGCCATATAAGCAATAAATATGTCCATTAATCCGTATGTTTCATTTAATAGTTTTGTTAGTAGGGAGAGTCCTTTTAAATCAATTCATATAAATTTAGGGACTAAAATGATTCATTTTAAAAACTCGTGGATCAAACAATTCTATTACATAAAATTCAAGGACAAAAGAAGTAAGTTTTCATTTATTAATTTATTCAATACACTTTTTTCACGTTTATTCGAATAAATCCCTATGTAATAGTAAAACTAGCAACACTTCAGGTTTAACGTATACATTTTTATACTCGTCTCTTTTTTTAGTACAAAATAGAATGGTCTAAAAAGGGAGGTATAACCAAGATTCTAAAATAATATGATTCAACCTCAAACCCTTTTGAATGTAGCTGATGAAAGCGAAGCTTTGATGTATTTAAATTATAGGGGCTAGTAATCGAAGATATGCTCCTATTGGTGACGTTATTGTTGTTGTAATCAAGAAAGTCGTCCCAAATACACCTCTAGAAAGATCAAAAGTGATCAGAGCTGTAATTGTGCGTACTTGTAAAGAATTCAAACGAGAAAATGGTATGATAATACGATATGATGACAATGCTGCGGTTGTTATTGATCAAGAAGGAAATCCAAAAGGAACTCGAATTTTTGGTGCGATGAAATGTATGCGATCGAGTAAATAGCTCGATAACGGATGGATCGGATTGAATTGGACCAATTTGAGTACCTCCACATAATAGACCTCACCAGAAAACTGAAGAGTAACGGCAACAAGTGATTGAGTTCAGTAGTTCTCATATAAAATTATTGACTCTAGAGATATAGTAATATGGAGAAGACTAAATTGTTTCAAGCACCGACAGCGACAAAACCAGAAGTCCAAATAAATAGAATATGAAAAAAATACGTAATTTTTTTAGGATTAAACAAAAGGATTCGAGACGGATAGATATGTCCCTATGAGCGATTACACCAATCTTTATATGTTTTGGCATTTGTCTCTATGGATCGAGGAGAAAGGGGGTTTGGCAGGAGAGAAGCAAAGAGGTCAACCTCTTACAAATATACAACATGGATTCTGGCAATGCAGTGTAGTTGGACTCTCATGTCGACCTAGGAATATGGGTATCCGATCCTTACGGATTAATCGGAAAGGTACAAGTTGTAAATCCTGCGTGGGGTGTCAAAGGGTTTGATCCTTTTTTCCGGGCGAAATAGCCTCGGGAGCCTGGTCTTGACTCTTCTTTGTGGTATTCATTCTCCTTTCACTCTTGGAATCACATTCAGCTGTGATTGGAACAGCTCACAAAATCCAACCACTTCACCTACTTCATTGTGCTTCCAGTGCCAATAAAAAATAACTCATTCAATGGTATTTAACATCCAAAAAACTGTCAAATAAAAGGCGTCCCAAGCCAAAATATCACAAGTACACCTCGTATTTAACATCCAAAAAACTGTCAAATAAATGTTGGAAATTTATAATCTTCAAGATAATAAATGGTTGATATATTTGTTTGAACTATGAGAAAAATGGACAATGGTATATGAGAGATATACTTTTACGGTTGATATGAAAAGTAACAACGAAGTGAAAGCATGAATAGTTTGTTGAAAAAGTATTTAAAGCCAAGTCACGATATTTTGCGGTTCTTTGAATATTACGAAAGAGTTTTAGCTTATCGAAGATATTGAGAATTGATTGCAGATTTTAAGATGAATCAAACAACACTAGTATTACTAATAAATACAGAGATGTTACAACATGCGGTAGAAATATATACACCAAAGATGTTTAAATTGTTTTAAAAAGAGTACGTAGATACTCTTACACGTAACCTTTTTAAGATTGGTAAATTGGATTCTACATCCGAGTATAAAGTATCAATTTTTAGGAGTTCACATCAAAGGTTTGGTTAAATATGAGGCGTTAACACAAACAGTCACTTGCAGTTGCATGAAATTCACTTTTATGGGTATTTTATGTACCCACGTGCTTAAGGTGCTTGAGAAGAAAATTGTGAACAAAATTCCTTATCCATATATTTTGAAAACATGAAAAAAAGATGCTAGAACTTCAAGTGAATTTGAGAATAAAATATGAGGTAAGTGGAATTAAAGAGTCAATTGGCAAACATATCACTTATGTCACAATGCTTGCCAAATTAGTTCACTAGCATCAAAACATGAAAAGATGAAAAAAAAAATATTTTGGTGGAAAACAATGATGCAAGCATGGAATTAAGAAAAGGCCTACAATCGATCATCCTCCTAATTGAATGAAAGATCCACTTGAAAGGAGTAGACATAAACAAAATGTGAAATTAAACAAAGTTTCTTCCTCATCAAATCACATTATAACCCTCACACATGTACGAAAACAATATGTCACATATTCACTCAATTCTAAAGTAAATACATTTTGTTATTCTAATTATTGTTTTTTCAATTAGGAAAATATTGTGGAAAAATATGCACAGATAACAGTTGTGTTGGTCGATTATAAACCAACAAACAATATCTATGGATACACAAAACAACTTGTTATTCACTCAATTACTTGAGGTTAACTTTTTATTCAAAATATACTAGTTTGATTTATAGAGTATTTATTAAATGATTTTTTTTTCTTTTTTGCAGGAAACATTGGCACTTGTTAACAAAAATCCAACCAATTGAAGATTAATAATTTAGAGCATTAGTGTATTTTGTTCAAGCTTATTTTGAACTAACTTTGTTTGCAGTCCATTATTGTTGAATGTTTCTTTATAATTTAGACATGATTTTTTTGTTACATTGTTATTTTAGGTCTTTCATTTGTAATTGATTATTTAGAAAAGGTCTTGTAATTTATCGTGTATAAAATCTAACCTCTAATTTTTGTAAAGTGGATTGGCAATTGAATTAGATTTTGAATAATTGTTCTGAATTTTTTTATAATAGCAAAAATGTATAATTATATGTCATTAGGTGTACAATTGATACTGTTAAGAGGAACAATTTTTTTCCTTTCTGAGAGTTTCAAAAGAGACGACTATGTTAAAAAGTAGTTTTTTATTTTTTTTCAAAAAAACCACAAAATGGAACCAAAAAAATTACTTATTAAAGAAAGTTTTTAGTAAGCAACCAAATTCTTACTTCTTTTTCACTTGTATACGTTATAAAGCATAATTGAAGTTTTAGGAGAAAAAATTGAGAGAGAATTGAAAAACGAAAAGTACCGGAACATGATTGAATGTGGGATTAACTTCATCAGACGAACTTCTCGAGACAAATCACAAAACACCAATATTAATTTTCTATGTTCAATCATGTTCCTGTACTTCTCATTTTTCAATTTTCTCTCAACTTCTTCTCCTAAAACCGAACAATACTCCTTTATAACATATACAAGTGAAAAAGAAGTATGAATTTCATTGCTTACTAAAAATCTTTTTTAAAAAGTAATTTTTTTTGCTCCATTTTGCCGACTTTCTAAAAAAATAAAAACTACTTTTCAACATACCCATCTTTTTTGGAGCTCTAAAAAAAGAAAGAAATTATTTCTCTGAACTTAGGACTCTCTGAAAATGATTATTCATCTAAAGTTGCACGTAAAGCATTGCTATATTGAGAACAAAATGTGAAATTGAAATATGAAGTTCTCCAAAAGTTTCTAATTTAAGATATGTGAGTTAGGTAAGTTAGGTAATTTCATATTTAAGGTAATTGAATGATCATTTAGTGAAGGACAAATTTGTCTTTTCACATGATGGATTCTCCGCTTTACATTTGAAAAGTTGGAAAAGAAGTTTAAAAAGTATATTTTAAAAATGAGGTATGAGAAAAAACTTTTTTGGTCAAAATCTATAATCACCCTAATTTTGAACTATTTCATAAATTAAAAATCCGAAGATGAAGAAAAGAAAAAAAAAATCCCAAAATTAAGGAAAAAAAAGAAAGGTATAAATGTAAAAATATAAAAAGGAAAAAAAAAAAAAAAAGAAATTAAAACCTTTATAAGTGGAAAAACGTTAAAAGTACATAAATAAATAAATAATAATAAAAATAAATAAATAACTAAGAAAAAATGGCATAAACGTAAAAAAATAATTGTAAAACCTTGAAGTGAGGACAATTCTTGAATGTGAGAAACCTACACATTTTTCTAAACCTAACCTAACGGACGTTAACTCTTAAAGTATATTATAATTTATAGGCCAATAAATGCTCGACACTTGGTTGGACTGCAAAAAGTAGAACAGCCCAGAAGTTAAAATATGTGCTGGTATATGTAAATGTTAAAAATGTTTTTCCAAGCAGAAACATAATAAGTGTAAATTCAATAAATCTTCTTCTGTAGTGAAAAAAAAAAAAAAAAAATTAATCTAATTTCTGTTTGATAAGTTTTAAAATTTTACCATTTTTTCTTGCATTTGGAGTTTTGTATTTTAATGATACCTAATGTAAGTGCCCACGTCTTTTTACCGTTCACTCTTCGCTCGTCGATAATATATATATTTTGAAAAAACATTCAAATCGTCGGACGGAGAATCTTAAGTTAGAAACGAGGCCGACAGAGAATAGGGCAAACGCAAAAACGTTCTCAAGAATTCACATATTTTCCTCCTTCCATTCCAGAAACCATAAAGAAGAACAAAAACAATGAATTCCACTGTGTAAAATCATGTGTATTCAGACTTGAAAGAAAGAACAAACGAACCAATTTCTATATTCATCTGCGGCATCTGTATCACTCTAATCCTAAATTCCTCCCCATCTTCCTCCTTCAACAAATCTAAACCAGAAAAATTTACAAATCGACGACGTTTCTACCTACTGCGCCGGCAGAGATTCTTGCCGCCAAAGATAATCCGAGTTATCAGACGCATCAAAACACAGATTCGAATACTCCAATAGTCCATCGAACGCCACATACTCCGCCGTATCGCTGCCGCTGTACACATCTCTGCCTTCCAGTTCGAAAGCATCATAGTTCGGGATCTGATCCTCAAACCTCCACATCTCACCGATTTCAGACGAATCGGTCGATACTCGAGCAAACTCCTGTTGGCTATTCGAAGGCGGCAGACCGAGCTCGTCGTCGGAGGCTTCGAACAGGTAACCTAACTCCGGTTGAGACTCACCGGATTCCGCAGTCAAATCTACCACCGGCACCGGAGAAGACGATGCGGTAGCGATTTCTTCCTCGAAGCTTCTCATCAACGAGTCAAGATCCTGAGTCGCTGGTTCAGGATCGGATTCGTCGAAGAAACCGAGTAGGTCGTCTCTGAGCCGTTTCACCTCGGGCGAACCGGCCTCTGACTCGGCCGAGTCGTCCCGATCCCGCTTCTTGGAATTTTGATTCTCCATAGAAATAAGATCACAAGAGAGGAATTAGGGTTTCCTTTTTAAAAATAAAAAAATCTTGTGATTGATTTTGCTTAAGTTTCAACGGATAGACGCGATAAAGAACGTGAGACAATTTGGGCGGGGTATCAAGGACTGGGTATTTATATAAGGGGGACAGGGTAATGAGAAGGTACAAGGCGCGTGGATAATGATGTAAAATAAGCGCGTGGGAGCGTATAAATATGCTATCTTCTTTGTCTTTTCTTTCTTTTTAATTTTTAATTTTTCTTTTCCTTTCTCTCTTATCCCTAAAAAGAAAATTGTTTCCTACGGAAAATTCTACCCACCTCTTTTTCATTTTCGTGACTTTGTCCGGTTTCTGTTTTGGAATGAGGGAAAAGAAATTAATCGATTTCAATTCCATTTACAAGTCCGCAAGAGTGGGGCCAGCTATCCGAGTCAATGACGGATCCGTTTCTGTTAAGATTGTTGGCTCCCCTTTCGGTGGCTCGGTTCAGCTGCCCCGAAGTGGGGCTGCGTGCAAATTATTGGTCGGAGAGATATATGTATATGTACTAATATAATATATTTTTATTTAAAAAATATTTAGTGCATTTTGGGGAAATACATATGTCTGCAAATGAAAAATTAAAAAAATATTGTCCTTTTAAAAACTATTTAGAAAAATATTGTTATTTCAAAACTATTTGTAAAAATATTGTTATTTTTTATTTATTTTAAATAGTCTGAGGTTGAAAATTTGACCTACATAGGTCGAATTTTTGAACCATCGACTTCCCCTTTCGTATTTTTTGTACGTCGAACTTTGAACCCTCGACCTTGTCCTAACATTATTATTAAGTCTGTTTAATTATCATTCCGGAGACCTTCCTCATAAATTATTTGATGTGGAAAGAACGAAAGACCTTCCTCATAACACTCATAATTATTTGATGTGTTAAAAATAATTTTGTATTGGGAGAGAACGAAAGAGGGAAGAGTAAAGAGAGAGAACGAGATCTGAGAGAGCGAGAAGTCCAGTTTTTTTTCTTTTTAACTTAGGAGTTTCCAACTTGATTGTTATTCTTTAACCCATTCATTGGTGCATATTGGCACGAAGCTTCTTAACTTGGGAGTTATCAGTTTTTTCTTTTTTGGTCTTTTTTTTTTTTGGAAACTTTATGAATGAAAGTTTTTTCATCTCAAGTGATTTGATGTGGAGAGAACGAAAGATTTTCCTCATAACACTCATAATTATTTAATGTGTTATAAATAATTTTGTATTGGGAGAGAACGAAAGAGGGAAGAGTAAGAGAGAGCGAGATTATGAGAGAGTGCGAGATTTAAGATAGAGCGAGATCCTGAGAACGAGAGTGAGAGCCTGAGAGCGAGAGCGAGATGTTAGCAAGAGTGAGATATCCATACAATTTCCCTTTTTTTCTTTATTTAATTCCCCATTCCACCTTCTTCTTTCTTCTTCTTTTTTATTTTTCATTTATAAAAACAATTTCTAAAAATATTTTTTTATTATTTATAATTTAAAAAAAAGAAGAAAATAAATTCATCAAAATCTTGGTCCCAAATGTACAAAAGGAATCCAAGATCATTACAGTAAAATTTTAAAACTATTGACCTCACTACTGTGATTAAAATTTATGTTCTTTTATATCATTAGTCTTGTTTATAGACTTGCGTGTGAAGGTTTTGAGTGTTGATTGATTTATTATGTCCCCAATTATTATCTAAAATATGTAAATTTGAATATTGAAGTTTTTTTTACCTAACTTTTTAGATTTAGACTATCTGATTATTTATGTCAATGACATTTAAAAGCTTCTATATCAAAATAATTACTATTCATAATATAAAAAGAATAAATTAAAAAAATAATATCTCATAAAAATAAAAAAATGTAAATTAAATATCTCATTTATATAAAATAATTACAAAAATCAATGTGTCCCACAAGGCGGACGTCGTCGATTTCGAGCTGGTTGTCGTCGTCGACTTTAAACTTGAGGTTGCTCGGGTTCTTCTGATGTTGCTCTGGTACCTCTGCAAGCGCTTCATAATATAAATACATTATGCTCTCTACGACCCAGCCATGTCCATGCACGTATGAAGACAAAAGACTAGCCTCTGAGTCATAATGTCCTGAACCAAAGGCTGACATCATCATCATCGGACTAACATAATCAGTTTGACTTTGCGTCTGCATCATAAGGGGCAACTCTTCCACATTATGTGCAACCTCATCAAATTCATCCTTCCCGAATAAGTCCACTACGTCTAGAAGCTGGTGGAGGAACAATAGGTATATCGTACATATAATGAATTTCCTCTTATAGCTTTGATTATCACTACATATAGCAAGAATCTAGTTCGGATCATTTGCAACCTCACGGAGTCTACGGTTGTTCGATCTCTATGAATTATAAAACAATTAGACAATATTTAAAATAAATTTAAATTAAAAATAATTAGATAAATATCATTTACAAGATGACCCACAGCTGCTCCCGGACGAGTGACGTAACGCTTTGTGATATTATTTACCAATAAATATATTCTGTATTGACATCTGTGTCAAACTGTAAGAGAAACCCCACTGCAATAAACCTTGCATGATAGTGTCATCGCACTACCAATGTGCAACTTTTTCGGACCAATCTCCAGTCCTTAGGTCAATATTATGCAATACGGGTTAAGTATTACAAGGCGATGAGACATCCTGCTGAAAACCGAATTGTCTCATCACCCTGTTAGGAAGATGCCACTCACCAATGGTGGAACATATGAGAGGACTCATCGTCCGCCATATGTTTTGACCATTCGTACAAAAATTAAAAAAAGTATGCATAATAATTTTGTACAGCTCCCAAATAACCTGAAACACAAAATATTATATTAGAGAATATTAAAGACAAATACAATAAAAATGTGTATAAAATAATCAATTAAGTTTAGTGTAATGTACCTATTTAGGTTGAAACAGATCAAACATGTATCTATACTAGCTGACTACATGTGTGGCTGTCCCAGTCACACAAAATTTGTCTCTCCACCTAAATTTTTAAATTAATAATTTAGAATTTAAATTAACTAGATCAGTGATATAAAAATTAAATTGAATAAAACAACATACTGAGAACCGTAGGCTTGTCCAACTAACTGAGCGTCATTAACATGTAGTTGTGGAGCTATCTCTCGAACCTGAGTCTTGTTGCTTTGCATAGTTGTCTATACAACCATGCCAAGCATGCTCCACCCCACGAATACTGCCCCGCATCATGGAGGTTAGCTAACAGTGGCAAGAACATCAAGTGAACAAAATGACTTGATTTATCTAAAAACAGACTTCCACCCATCATTTGTAGTATATATGTTCATACATATCTTATGACGGTTTCCTCGTCTGCATCATATGTGAGCAGATGAAATTGTGTTCCTAACCATATTAAACTTAACCTCGATCCTTTAATCTTGTCGACAGGTGAGGTCGCATCGAGGTACAGTTGACAAACTTCTAACCAGTCATCGTACATCACTCCGGTGACCGGCTCACCATCAACAGGTAACCCCAACAACACTTCTATGTCTTGTAGAGTGATAGTGCACTATCCAACAGACATATAGAATGTATACGTCTCGGGCCTCCATCTCTCGACCAATGCTGTGATCAGATACTAGTCCAACTGAATAAATACTAATTTAGCAACCCCATAGAATCCAGATGTGCACAGTAGCGGTAGTATTTGATGGTGGAGCGGGATAGTGCGCTGGAGAACTGCCTCCCCACGCCTGCAAAATATTTCTCCAGTAGTATGATCTCGCCATACAAAAAATGATCGATGAATGGACTGGTCGTACAAAACATTAGGATCAACAGGTCCTAGGTTTAGAGCCATTATCTGAATATATATATATATATATTTATTTATTTATTTATTTATTTCTCAATTAAAAAAATATTTGTTTCTCAATTAGAAGAATAATGTACAACTTAATTAAAAGAATAATGTACAACTTAATTAAAAGAATAATGTACAACTTAATTAGAATAATAATGTACAAGACAAGTTAATTAAAAGTTATGTACAGGTTAATTAAAAGAATAATGTACAAGTTAATTAAATAATAATGTATAAGTTAATTAAAATAATAATGTACACTTAATTAAAATAATAATGTACAATTAATTAAAGAATAATGTACAACTTTATAATATAAAAAAAATTGAATATGCAATAGGACAGAGCGAGATGAGAGAGTCGAGTTGTTCAGCGAGATTGTAGGAGAGAGCGAGATGTTCAGCGAGATACTCTCAATCTCGCTCTCTCCTTCAATCTCGCTCTCTTCTACAATCTTTGACAATGGAAGCTCCAATGGAAGTAATATACAAACCCATCTTTTGAGAATCAATCTTTCGGCATTTATTCGATCATTGAATTTATCTCAGTCGTTGCCTACTAAGAGAATTTATTATTTTCTCAGATTTTGGTTATTTTATTTGTATGTAAATCATGTTAGATGAAAAGTCCATTCTCGAGCGTGGTAACTTGCATAACTAAACCTTTATTTTTAGTTTAATTATATAAAAGATGGAAGTTTGAACATTTTATCTTACAAATATGTAACATTTTGAGTTAATTCAAAGTGTACTAATTAATGATAACATAGCATCCATTAATGATAGTTCTTATGGTTAAATTAATTAAAACCTTTTAACAACGTAGGTATGAGAAAAGTTGAGGATATGGGATGATTGCATAGGATCAATTAGACTAAGCTTATCCTGATTGTGTAAAGAGCATTAGTCATGGCCGCTCTCTCCTTCAATCTCGCTCTCTCCTACAATCTCGCTCTCTCTTACAATCTGCTTCACCCATTTATCTTCCTTGTCGAGGGTTGAAGTTTCGACTTATGTATGTCAAGACTATACAAAATTAGCGAGATTCCCTTCTAGAGTGAGATCCTCATCACAAAATTAGTGAGATTTCCATGTATGTCGAAACTTCAACCCTCGGCAACCCTAATTTACGTATTGTTTCCAAGTTTTTGTTTGTTTGTCGAGTTCTCAATGTTCGGCCTCTACATTAGTCGAATCCTCAACCCTCGACTTCTAGCCTCGAACTCCAAAAACAAAAATATTTCTCTAATAAGTTTCAAAACAACAATATTTCTCTAATAAGTTTTGAAAACAACAATATTAATATTGAAGGTCCTGTCTGTACATCCAACCATATTGTTCTATCATAATTTGACATAAGTTAAATTACTCATATTTATTATTTAAAATATTTTAATTATTTTTTGGTATGAGTATTAAGGTTAAATTCAAGAATAATGTAGTTTCGTAAGTAATGACAAAAATATAGTACATATGAAGGAAGTTACAAAAGTAAAGTGGGAAAGAAAAATATTGACAAAAATAAGATAGCAAAATCGTGTACTTGGTACACGATTATTGCGTGGCCTCCATGTCAATATATAACTTGATTGATGAAGACCAAACCCGTGGACGGGGTTTACGATTTCCATATATATTTGTTTATTATTTTTCCATTTAGATTTTTTTTTTTAATTAATAATTTTCTTCGTTACTTGTTTTTGTTCTTCTTCTTTTATATCATATGCATTTAATAAATTTAGTGTCTCAAGATGAAATGTAATTTCATTAGTTATTTTATTTGAAGATGAACAAAATATAAACAATTCAAAAATAAAATTTCAAATTACAATAACAAAATCCAATAACAAAAATAAAATTTCAAATTACAGTAACATAGTCCAATAATATAAATAAAAACCAATTACAATAACAAAGTCAATTTCAAACTACAACCATATCCAACAAAAAAAAAAAAAAAAAACAATAAAATAACAAAATCAACCCAAATTACAACAATAAAAGTTAAAATTAAAAAAAAAAAGTTCAAAATTTCAAGTGAAAACTAAAACAATTTAATAATAAATTTTCAAATCCAACCTAACAGTCAAAAATTACTAAATCTTAAACAAAACAAACTGCATGCACACACATTAAATCTTCTAAAATTTCAACAAAAATAATTCAAAACTCTATATTTTCATCCATACATTTAAACAAACTACTATATCTATGGTTATTCAAGGCATGATCGCATATACTGGAGAAAAAAATTAACAAATAACTAAAAACTAGGATCGACGGTAGCAAGGTAGACGACGGATTGGGGGACGACAAGAGACAATTGGTGCATCGGACTAGAAGAGAGGGGAAGAAAGGAAGAAAGTTGAGAGGGAGGAAGAAACCGATTGAAGAGGGTGAGTATAATTTGGGACCAAGGAAATCGTGGACCGAGTCCACGATATCTTGTCAATGTAGCATGCTTGATACGTAGTTAGGAAATCGTTGACCAAGTACATGATTTATTTGTTGACTCAATATTTCACAATTCTATTTTTGTCAATAATTTCAAAACAATCTTATTTTTGTCAATAAATATTAAAATAATATTATTTAAAAAAAAATAGAAGTATTACCTCCTCTTCCTCCTTCTCCTCCTTCTTTTTTTTTTTTTTTGTCGTCGTCAAAGTAACTTTTTAGTCCTTAAATTATAGTCTACATTAGATATTGTTTATAAATTTCAAGATTTTACATTTTTATTCTTAGAACTTTAGTTTAATTTTATTTTGTTATTAGATTTCAAAATATTATATTTTTATTCTTAAGATTTAAATTTTATTCAAATATGATTTTATGATTTCAAGTTTTACATTTTTAACTTTGGTTTTCACTGAATATTTATTTTGAGTTATCTATGGTGAGCTAAAAAAATTAAATTAATTATAATTAAACTAGTCATCAAATCATCATTGATTTTCATTATCATTAAACTTAATTAAAAATTTAATACATATATTTTTTTAAAACTAATTAATTGAAAGATAATATAAAAAACACGACGAGCATTAAAAATGTTCCAAATTGTAAAAATGTAAAATATTGTAAGTAAGAACCAAGTGAAATCTAAAATAAAAAATCAAAAGTAAAAGTGAAATACTTTGAAACCTACCTAAATAAAAATTAATCACACATTAACAACTTGAAATCTATCAACAAAATATAAATTAGACAAAATGACCAAGGACCGAAATAAACTTTTTTTAACCTCCCATTTCATCCTATTTTCCTTTAATCATTATTTTCAATATAGAATTTAATGCTGACATTTAAGATAATAATAAAAATAGATTTTTTAAATTTATTCTACAAAATTAAATGTATACTTGAAAATCTTAGTGACCAAAAATTTAAAAATGAAAAGAGACGGTTTGTTTTTTGGTAATGTAGATAATCGAAATCTTTAAATGCTCGAAATAATAGATGTTTGATATATTTAAATAACTATATTTGTTTTGTCGTAATATTTTTACAAATATTTAAGAATGTTTTATGAGTCATTTTACAAGATTTACATTTTAGAGTGTTTTAAATGTACATAATGTTTCAATAATTTCCTTACGATTATTTATAAATTTATAATTAATTTAATATTTTTATCAATTATTTTTTAAAATTAAAAAATTATATTCTTTTTATATGCTATTTTTATCAATAAAACAATATTTTTTTTATAAAATAAATATGAATTTGAATTTAAATTTTTACAGAAAATAATAAAAACTACGATATAACAAAAAAAAAAAAAATAATATATATGCTGACAATATTTGTTTAGTTAATTATGCAAACGTGTGTAATATAAATGTAAGAAAAAAAACAAGAGTGGCAAATAAGTAAAGGAGATGTTCTCAACTTGAAAATTTTGAAAAATTCATATTTAAGAAAGATATAAAAACTTTTTGTCTTCCGTAAGAACATGGTAGAATACTCCAGAATCTCCATATGCCTAGACTTTTGAGATGTCTACGAATTAACAACTGGCCTAAAAAGTAATTTTATTCCATTAAAACTGCTTCTATATGAAGGGAGGGTATTTTGGTAGTTTCGGTCGCCTTTGCTTTTGGTCAAAGGTTTAGACAAACAATTAGAATTAGAATATCCAGACTATGGTTTCCTTTCTCTCTTTCCTTTTGTGAACGACAGAATGTGGATTTGATATGAAGCCACTTGCGACTTTTTTTAAAAAAAATTTAATTGAAGAAAAAACATCATGGTTGTAATGTTTTGAGGTGACAGATTAAATTATATATATTTATATGGAAACCAACGCTAGATTTCTTATTTAAAATCAAAAGAAAAACATTAATAAATATTTTATTATAAAAATAAATCCCCCCACCCCCTCCAATATAAGCTGTATTTTTACTTTTCTTAATCGTATAATCAATAAAATGTTTTAAATATTATTTGGGTCTCAAAAACTAATTCCATGCCGTCCTTGACTTTTAAAAAGACATTATTGTATTTAAACTTATAAAATATATATTCTTAAAAAAATCCGTAAAGTATCAAGGTTTCATCTTTTTATCATGCCACCTTAGTCCACCTAATCTATTTAGGTTTGATACATCCTCGTGTATAGACTAGAAAATAGTTATTTGTCTCAAGATCGTAACCAAATAAATAAAACATAAATTTTGAAATTAATATTTTAAATAAGAATATAGTTACTGACATGAATTTATAGTATAAACTCTAGATATAAGTTTCGTTCCCCATTCCATATATTATAAAAAAGAAATGAACGAGACTAATATAAAATAAATTGTAAAAAATTCAAAACTAAGACCTCGCTCGATAATCATTTCGTTTTTTAGTTTTTGAAAATTAGAGTCTATTTTCTTCCTATTTTTTTTATAATAAATTGTATCTTTATCAAGTATGAGGTATAAATTTTTAGTCAAAATTAAACAATAAAAGCAATTTTTTAAAATAAATAAATAAAATCAATGGGTTGGAAAACGTAGGGTAGTGGGTACCTAAAGATGTGGGGCAAAGTATGCAATGAATAAGGTAGTGAGTTGGACTTTGTCTAAAATAGGACGAATTGGGAAGGCAATAATGAAAACGATTGATTGTGCACTTTTCTAGAAAATCTCTAAATTGTTGATGACGTGGATGCACACTTCACCTTAAAAAATTAAAAGGGGGAATATCTTCCAAAGGTAGAAAATCTTGTGGTGGGGTCAACTAATGCGATTTTTTTTCAGAAAAAGGGGGGGAAATAATTTAAAACACACCCATATTCACAACCATTTTCCATTATGTAGTAACCCATAAAAGGAAAAGAAAATATATATATATATATATTATTTCCATCTTTATATTTTAGAGTTTAGATTTTATTCCATTTTAATTTCAGTATTTTTAAATATCTAAAAGTCCATTTATATCGATTTTCTAAATATTTCTAAATATTTTTTTCATTTATAAACAATCAGAGAGTTAATCTAAACATGTTTTGATTTTAGTTATTGTACTTTAAATAAATTTTGAATTTAATCTTTATTACTAGTTTCCAGATTTTTTTAATAATTTTTTTGTTTTTTATTAGGACTCTTACTATAAATATTGGAAACATATTCACAAATTGTGTTTTGTTATATGAAAAAAATTATTATTGTTTAATCAATTTTGAGAGACTAAATTTTAAATTTATGGAAAATGCAAAAAATTAAATTAACTTTAAATTGAACATATAAAAAGTATTTTGACAAAAAAAAAAAAAAAAAACAGAGAGAGAGAGATTTAAATATATTTTATTTGATGTTTAGAACTATGTGGAAGCCGAAGGAAAGGATTTTTCAGAGGCTGTATTTGACTAATGAATTTTTATCGTGACCTAATAGAAAATTAGCCAAATTCCTTTTTATTGACTTTCTAGAACTGTAATTTGAGGCACGTTATCTCCTACCAACCGCTACTTCGCTAGGTATTTTAAAAAAAGATTAAGGTAAAAAATTCCAATGGATGGCGAAATAAATGGACACAGTCGTGAATTTATTAAATAAAATAATAATGGGTAAATGTGATAAAAAAAATCAAATTTATATCAACCTTATGCTGTTTTTGTATTATTATTAATATTAGCTATATTTAGAGGGAGAGAATTTAGATCTTTGGTCTCTTATTTGAGAATAAATATGTAAATTAATTAAGATATGTTCATAGTGATTGTTATTTCTGTATCATTCATCGTTGTTACATAATATTTATTCATGTGACAAATATACAATTATCTTAAATTTTTAAATAAAATTTAACTATGTTTGTGTTTGTTCAACGACATTCGAGGATGTAAAGTACGACTTTAGATGGGCTGATTGTTTTCGTTCATAAATTTTGCACATAGCCAATTTTAGTAATTTACATACAATTTCTATAAAATTTTGTAGTGTATTTAATAGATTAACTTACCATTCTGACCATAAAACCTCGATAGTTAAAAACTACTAGTTCGTAAAATGTGCGATACACTTGAAATTTATTATTTAAATGTATGTATATATTTTACTCAAATAGTTGTTGAAACTATTTGAAAAATAAAGACTTGAAATTTATTATTTAAATAAACTAGTTTACTCAAATGTATGTATATATTTTTATAATTTATTATAAAAATAAGTTCGTAACTATTAAAAAAAAAAAAATATATATATATATATATATATAATTTAAAATTTAAAAAAGATAAAAAATGTGGTTGTCTATTCAAACACATCTTGACCATTAGAATGAGATTCTTTTTTTATATTTATAGTCTACATCCCATCCGTTCATAAAAATATATATCCTTCAATCCAAAATCGTTGTAACTAAAAAATAACACACTTCCTCATTCAAATAAATTTCGATGCTTTATATTGATTGTATAGACACATTCGTGCAAGGAAAAAATACAAAATTTCGTCTGTAACTCCCTCAATCTAAATACTTGCGAGGAATGATAACATATAAATTATGAAAAATTATACGGACAAAATGAGGATGTAATTTTTTTTTTCTTTCTATCATAGCCTCTTTTATATATAATAGAGATATACAAAAATATAATTCTTCGTTTTTTAATGTTTTTATATATAAATAGTTTACTAGAGATTGATTTTAATTTTATATCAGAAACCCTCACAAACAAGAGACATACACAACATATTCATTATTAGATGGATGATGTAAGGCAAGAGATTTTTTAAAAAAATTAGGGTCAACAATATTTTGATAGGTAAGATTTGAACAAAATTTTTATTTGTTCCTCAGAGTTTTTAGAACAGACAATTTTGATCTTTAAATTAAAATTTAGTTTCTATTAGATCATTAAAGTTTAAAAGGGACACATTTAGTCTTTAAATTTTGAAATATTTTATTAGGCTAGGTATAAAAAAAATAGACAAAAAATACAAATCATTTATAAAATACATATTAATAAAGTCTAACGATCCATTTAGATTAATGTTTTTCAAAAAATTTATTTTTATTTAAACACTTTTGATGAAAGTTGATCAAATGCCTTATTGGATTATCTTGAGAAAAAATCGTTTTTAAAAAAACTCATTTTTATTTAAACATTTTAATAAAAAGGGAATAAAATACACTTGGAAAGCTATTTTGAGTGGTTGTCAAAAACTTCAATTTTTTTCTCCAAATGACTTATTTTTTAAATTAAATATTTAAAAATATATTTCAAATGCACCCAAAATGGATACATTTTAATTATATTAACTAACTATGAACTCTACTTTAACGACCATTTTAGAGGTGATTTCAAAATTCATAGACTAATTAAAATCAAGTTGATGGGTTTGAAAGTGAAAGTTAGGCAGGTAGTAAGTGTGAGTTGATATGGAAATGAAATAAAAGATGGGGGAAGAAAATTGAAAGGGAAAAATGGTTGGTTGGAAATTTGGGAATAGTCACGTGATTTGGAACAGAGCAATCAAGTTGAGTCTCTCAAGTCTCAACTACCCATTCTGCCCAAACTCAAAAAATATCAACAAGTGGCCGACACCCTCTATTCATCCCTACACTTGTATTTCTATTTCTATCATGCTTTTTTTTTTTTTTAAATAAAAACATTTTTTTCTTAAAAAAAAAAAGAAAAATAATTAATTTCTACACCTCGGTCCCACCAACACCTTCACTCCCTTTATCATCACTTATTTGGTTTCTTACGTAAAATTGATAGTATAAATATTATATTAGTTGAGTTATACTCATTTTGAAGTAAGGATTGAACTTTTAAATTCAAACCTAAGAAGAAGTACGTGTTAGTTGTTAAAATTAATTAAGATTTATTTTAATGAATATTTTTTTTGTATTTTTTGATTTTTTTTATTGAATCTATTGATATCTATTTAGTTATTTTGATTAAATTGCTTAGTCAAAAATGTTATTATTATTCTTTAGATAAGTTTCTTTGACCACCTCTTTTATCAGTTGTTTTGTCATGATATTATCAATTTGTTGAGATATGTCTAATATATAAAAATAAATAAATATTTTTTAACTGATCACCAGTTTATTAGCTTTTTTTAGTTCTTACGATTTTTGGAAAAAAAAAAATAGAATTTATTATTATAATTTGATAAAAGTTTATAAATAATTTGGTAGGACTGCCACCAATAGATTTGATACACAAGTTTATGGGTTATTAAACACAGCTTTAAAAGTTGGATACTTGACGTGGAAAGTTAACTTTGTATTTTATTTTATTTTTTATTTTTTAAGTAACAGGAGACCCAATATCTAAATATAAAAATGTAGAATTAATGTGCTGCTTTGTTTATTTAATGTGTTTTTTGCCTATATATGGATAAATAAAACAAGATCCTAGTTGGCTTGGTGTCTAATCATGTCAACAAATTATTTAAAATTCGACATGTTTTAAAATACAAATTACAAAACAAGGGACACGCGTAACTTTTAATCAATCAAGTAGGGTGGCGGGTTAAAGGACTCCCACCTTTTTTTTAAGCAAATAATAATATCTAAAAAAAAAATACATCTTTTCAGGTAAAATAACAACCTAGAGAGAAAACCAACGCAGAAAAAACACAACGTTTTGAACTCTCAAAGAATATGAAAAAAGCACGAGGTTGATGATTCGACCACTAAAACATCTTTTGATTCAAAATTTCATAGATGTCTAAAAATAAAGTATATCTAGGAATAAGACGTCGAATTAAAAATCTATATATTTTGGTTATATTAAAAAATGTATTATATTTTATGCTATTATAAAATTTAAAACTAATCAAAATTAAGTTCAATAATTAAATTTTGTTTGTTACATTAAGTTGTTAGATTAATTTTAAGTCATTAAAATATAATTAAATTTACCACTCAACTCTTCGATTTAATATATTTATTATCAATTGAATTTTATCAATCTTTTATTAAAAAAATATTGGCAATGAACTTAAATATCTATATTATTTTTCTTGTTCTGTAGTTTTGTTAATTGAAGAGTTAACTAGCTAATTGTTTAATGTCAATTATAAACCTTGTGTATATATAAAAGAAGATGATGTAAACTAATTAATGCTTTTGATTTTTTTTAAAAAAATAATTATAATTATAGATTAAAATTAGAAGTACACGTGTACAAAATTGTTTATTTTAAAAGAACTAACTTATTTTATTATTACTTAATCAATTAATATTTTTTTAAAGACTAATCAATAATTTTAATAAATAATTTATGACGTTAATATATATTACCAATAAAAAGAGATTTAACGGAATATAATTATGGTTATTCATATATATTTTTTTAAAAGATTGTGGTTTTTCATATTAATTCACAATAATATAATAAATTATTATATTACCATTATTATTAATAAAATTAGTTATATATGTCAATATTTAAACATATTTATAAAAATTAAATACACTAAACAATATGAAGAAAGACGTAAAACAAATAAATAAAAAGATAAAAGTAAGAGAGAGAAACTCTTGGAAATAGAAAAAACTCACCTATTTGAGTAGTTACAAAAATCTTCAATGGTCTGAGAGTATTTACCTTTGAATAAGATATTCATGTTTTTAATGTTAAAAACTTGTACCAATTATAGTGATAAAATATTATTTCTCATTCTCACCTCTTATTCTTATGAACCAAACGACCCTAATGGCCTGTTTGGTACAAGTTTTTAACATGGGCAAAGAGAATATCTCATTTTAAGATATTTTATATTCCCTTTCATAACTACCCAAAAAGATTTTTTTTTTCTTTTTCTTTTTTTCTCCATTTTCAATCGTCTCTCTCTTACTTTTTATCTTTTTATTTTATTTGTTTTTCTTTTTTCCCGATGATAGTTAATAGATTTAATTTTTATAAATATGTCTAATTAAATTTATAATTGACATCTATAATTAATTTTATTAAGAATAATGCTAATATTATAATTTATTATATTATTAACATAATAAATGATTTATTAAAATTATTAATTAATCTTTAAAAAAATATTAATTAATTAACTAATAATAAAACAAGTTAATCTTTTTCAATTAAACAATTTTTGCACTCGTACTTCTAGTTTTAATCTATAACCATAGTTATTATTTTAAAAAAAAATTAAAAACATTGTTTGATGATTTAAAATCAATTAATTTATATCAATTTCTATTGTATATATATAAGGCTTATAATTGACATTAAACAACTATTTGATTAACTCTTCAATTAACGAAACTATAAAAAAAAAAATATTTAAATTAATTATCACTATTTTTTTAAAAATTTGATAATATAAATATTCAATATAAAAAATTTAGTTGATAATAAATATATTAAATTAGAGGGTAAGTGAGTAGATTTAATTAAATTTTAATGGCTTAAAATTAATTTAATAACTTAATGTAATAAAAATTAATAATCGAAATTACTTTGTATTAATTTTATATTTTTTAATTGTATAAAAAAAGTATAACATATTTATAGACATCCTATTTTTATTTTCATACATAATCAAATAATTTTTTATTTTCAGACATCTAATTTATAAATATATTATTTTCTGACATCCTTTATTTTCAGATATCTATAAAATCTTAATGCAAACCACTCCTAATAGAGTTGTTCTTTTGTTTTTCTCATGCTTTCAGAAAATTTGTTATATATTCTCCTAAAAATTGAGGGTTAAAGTTGTTTATTTATTTATACTCAAAATAGAATTTTAATTTATAACGTAAAAAAAAAAAACATATAATATAATTATTTTTCAACTAATCTCATAAAATAAACCATCAACAATAATGAAAAGTCATCTTGTCACTATATAATTATTTTCTTTTCTTTTCCTTTCTTTTTATTATTTTATTATTTTTTTAGTTATAGTCTTATAGATAATTTTATATGTGACATAAATAAAGTAGGTATGAGGACAGGAAACACAATTTACTGATTATCTCATCTTTATACTATTTTAAAACGATTCATTTTCACACTTATTTTGTTTTTTTTTTTTTTTTGAGAAAATCTATTTTATTTGATTTGACACTATCATTTTCAATGTTTGAATTTCCTCCAAGTATACAGCTTTAAAAAAAGGTTAGGATTCTAATCTCACTCTATAATATTATAGATTTTAAAAAAAATTTAAAGCATGAAGATCAAGTTAAACATTTAAAAAGCTTATACATGCATGTTTATATTGATTTAAAATATAGAGATCAACCTAAAGTTTAAAATGATAAGATTTTCTCACCAAAGAAAAAAAAATTATAAAACAAACGTAAGCATAATCAGCCACAGCTCTGCTCGTTTTAATAGGAACTAAGTTCAAATTTTGTAATTCTATGTGCGATGTAATATTCTCGAGGTTAAAAATATTTGTCCATATATTTTCAATAAATCTTAAAATTAGTTATTATAGTTAGTTTATTGTTGAAATTGATGTTAAACAACTACACTTTAATAATAAACACTATTGAAGTTTGCACATTTATAAAAAATTCATCTTCTTATTTTCTCTATTTTACACATTTATCGAAGAACTATATCTTACAATTTTGCATCTCAAATACAAATTTTCTAACTCCAATATATGAGCTCCAAATTTCATAACTTGACTCAGTATCCCACACGTCCCCTTAAAGTGTTTTAATGGTTAAAATGAAGAAAGGACAAAAAGTAATAGGACAACTAATATGTATAAATTGAAAAAGTACATGGATATAATTTATAATTTAAATTCAACTACGTAGAAGATGTTATGAAAGTTTGTGGTTGAACTCCGTCAGATTAGTGATATGCTTCAAATAAAATAAATTTGATTTAGACAAATTTTTTTTTTAATACAACTATTAGGGATAAACTCCGAACCTCATAATTTTTTATGTACTCAGACGCTAATTAAGTTGTACTTGTTTTAGATTGATTTCGATAAAAGTTCAATGTATAGAGAATTATTTGAAGAGTGAAGAGATTCGATAGTCTTTATTATAAAAAGTATTTTGTATAAAATATTGGAACCTTTTAATTAGTACAAAATATATACGTGACTAAATGGATGGGGCAGAAAAAAAAGGGTGGGAACGGGGAAGGTGTAATCAATGGTCAGCCACAGCCCACCCAAACGGAGCCCGCGGTTCGTCTTGACCTGTCGCCCACGTTTCCACGTCGCGTGGTCATCACGCTTCCCTCGACGAATGTCGTGTGACCCGTTAAAATGGCATAACCGCGTTCGCCTGCCCGTTACGGCCGTCCGTTACGTCTCTTTCTTTTCCCATCAATTTTTCGTGGTTTTATTTATTGTCATAGTTAAAAATTAAAATGTCATTTTATAAATTTGTTCAATTTTAGTGTTGTTGAATTGTAGTTGATGTATTTTACAATAAATCTTAAATTTACTTTTCGTTATTAATTTATGGATGAAATCTTTTTGTTATGTGTTAGTATTATTACTTTAAAATTTAAAAATATGTTCATATATTACCTTTCCTTGCATGATATAATTATTTAACTAGTTTGGTTAAAAGAACTTTAAAATTTATATCAACTAAAATTAAAAAACCAAGATTTGTTTGATAATTATTTTGTTTTTGAAAATTAAGTTTATGGACATTATTTTAATCTCCAAATTTCTTCATTTTATCTACTTTTCATTAATGATTTAGAAAACAAAATAAAATTTTGGAAAAAAAAATAGTTTTCAAAATGTTGTTTTTATTTTTGGAACTTAGCTAAGAATTCAACCATTGTACTTAAAAAATATGTAAATCATGTTAAGAATTGTGAATGAAATAGGCTTATTTTTCAAAATAAAAAACAAACAAAATCAAATGGTTACCAAACAAAACCTAAAAGATTAAAATTAAACAAACATCTAAATATGTGAACCAAAATAATATTTTAATAAAAAAAATCTAGACTCATTCTCAAGCGATTGTGATTATTATTCTTCTTTTACTGTGCTTTATTTTCCTTCCATGCCCATCCATTTCACAAAATTTTATTTTATTATTATTATTTTTTAGAAAATGAAATTTTAAACTTCAAAATTAATAATGCAAGTTCTTTACTATTGAACTATACACTTATGATAGGCTTTAATTTTATATCTAATAAAGTTAAGTTTTTACAAAATTCTAAACCTTCAATTTTAAAGTTGTTTCCTTTTTTATTTATTAATTGATTTATATACGGTTTGTTCTGGTCTGATCTACTTATATTTTTTTTATTGTGATTTAAACATTATATGAGATTTAAATTAAAAATTTTGGTTTTGAACAACTCATTTTAATTATTCTATATCTTACTCTATATACTTATTCGAGTTCCATTTTCTTCAGGAACTGTTTGGGAGATTAGAATATAATTAGAATTACTGAAAACTAGAGGAATGTTAAAACGAGAGATGAATCGAGGACAAAACAAAAATGAGATTGTAAAGCGTGAAAACAGTCCTAAAAAGAATTAGGTTGAAAACCATAGGAACGGAATAAGTTTGGTATTACAAATCAGGCAAAGAAAAATTCAATTTAAACCTGAGTTTTAGATTATATTTCATTACAAATTCATTCTATTACATTTCAAACAACCACTAAATAAAATTTATCTTTTAATTGTTTTTTCGGTGCGGTCGTGAATCCTGAAATGTTTTCTTTTCTTGTCCAAGGGTTTGCAAATGGTACATTTTCAAATCTTACTGCGTACGAATGAATATTCAATATAATGAAAAATGTTATCCTTTATCACTTGTGACAATGTTCAATACTTTTCGTAAAAGCAACACATCCTAAGTCAATTTCTAGATGTCATTTTTCCCAGTCAGAAATTTTGTCTTCCCTACACATTATCTTCCAAATTAAACCGCATTTAATTTTTTACTTATGAGCAAAGTTTTCCAATTTGACTTTTTATATGTTTATTTTTTTAATTGCAATAATAATAATAATAATAATAAAATAGAGGGAGACAAATCGAAAATTTAAAATCCATATATTGAATTGGCAAACCGTAGGGTAATTACATCCCTCTTTCTGTTTTTAGCCCATTCTCATTCTCCTTATAATTAACTAATTATTTATATTTTTTTAAGAAAAGTTTCAACGACAATAGCTGGAACAGTCTAACCTTTAGCTTATTTGTCGGAAGTCAAACATCTTATTCAATTAAATTATGCTTAGATTGTTTAATTTATTGTTTAATTGATAAATGATAAAGTAATTAAGAGATTGAAGCATGTATATAAATAATGTAAATTAATTCTTACGATAATGATTTATCAAACTAAGAACAATTTCAATTCTCCGTGTGGGAGGATGAGATTAACAAACAACATCAATCAGTCCTTTTTTTGTCTTTTTTTAATCAACGAACACGATGAAAGATGGAGAACATAGCTTACAATATTTCGAAAATAATTAAAATTTCCTAAGTAGATAACCTAAATTGTATCTCAAAGATGAGATCTTAAAGGTTCATTTGATAATCATTTGATTTTTGTTTTTGAAAATTAAGTCTATTTCATCTACATCTTTTATAATGATGTGTATCTTTATTAAGTATAATGGTTGAATTTATAGTCAAATTCCAAAAACAAAACAACCTTTTGAAAACAACTTTTTTTTAGTTCTCAAAATCTGGCTTAATTTTTTTAAAACCACTAATAAAAAATAGATAATAAAAAGAAGAAATTTAAAGGTGAGAATAGTATCCATAGGCTTAATTTTAAAAAACAAAATAATTAACAAATAGGGCTTTAATAACTTTCATGCTATTTAAAATAAGATTGTGAAGTTAAATCTTTTACTAATCAGTCCGAGAACTTCCAATTATATTTAATAAGTCTTTAAATTTCTAATTCTATGTTTAATTGGTCATTGGACGATTGAACATTGTATTGGATACAAACTTAAAAGTTTGATAACTTGTTAGATAAAAATTTTAAATCTATATCTAAAAAATTCTATCAAATTTTAAAAAATATTTAAAATACTAGAGATTCATTAGACACAAATTGAAAATTTGAGCTCCTATTTGACATTTCAAAGAGTTGAAAAATTATTGGACACCCGATTGAAAATTAAAAAGAAATAAAACTTTTGAAAACAAATTTTCTTTGTGGGATACAATCCCATCAAGCTGACATGATTAAATAAGTTGAATAGAAGTAAAACAATGTACACATGGTGACTTGAATCTATAATGATACTTGTGGGATGACTTCTTATTCCAAGAGTAATGTACCTTAAAAATGTCTAACAGAAAAAGAACAGTTGATTAATACATAATCTTCCCGTGTTTTCCACCGGCAATAACACTTTAGGCTGTGGATATTTGACTTTTAATAATCCACATTTTCGGCATTTAAATTCTAAATTTAATACTTTCCTTCGGAAAAGGACCAATCGAATTTGAAACAAAGCAATACAAAAAATTATGGCAAAGGCAAAACTACAGCCGTGTTGGATAAGCCCTCGTTGGGTGCGTGTGTACAAAACAAATTCTGTCAACCTACAATGTTAACCCTCAAATTTTGCATTTGATTTTGAAAAAGCGATAGGATGACTCGTCTTTCGATATAAGATTGTTAAACAAAAAATACTGACAATCACTAAAATAATAAAAATACTAACAAGTAAACAAGAAAAGACATACAAAATTTGGTAACCCAGTTCGCTGATGAACTACCTACGTCTGGGAGATAATGTGCCCAAAAAAGATAATTCACTAATATTAAAGAGTTAAACAGTTTATAATGCAGTACTTATCTGTAATACGAGCAATACAGTGACTTATGTAGAGTTCAATCCATTGAACACCTAGGCTCCCCCTAGATGTGAGACTCCCTCTCAAGTGAACTTAGGTTCCCCCTAAGTTTGACAATATTATTGTTGATTACCTCAGCTTTCGCCGATGAGTGAGACACCTCCCATGATGATATCTTTCCTCAAGTCAGCAAACTCCTTTCACTGATGAATCTTAGGATCCCCTAAGATGGAGAACCTTCTTCAAAGCTGAATCTTAAGCTCCCCCTAAGATTGCGAATCCCTTCTCTGACATCAATAGCTTAGGCTCCCTCTAAGACCATGATTTACTTCAAAGTGTTGCAGTTCAACAGGTGAAGAACTTGCACAAGGGAATGGTGAGCAACAAGCAAGAACACAATGATGCACAACAATGACCATAAAGCATAAAACGTCTTGCTTGTTTAACAAAAGCGGAAACCTGATTAGCATAACTCTCCTTTAATAATCGATTCCAAGAAAGAAAACAAATCCTCATTTGGAAAAGAAAAGCCACGCTTCGTAAAGAAAAATACCGAACAAAATATTACACCCAGATATTTTCAGATAAGGAAAATATTCTACAGGAAGATACTCTGATGTCACATACAGATGTTAGACTTTATTTGAGACATCTGCAGAAACTAGTGTCATAGAAAAAATATAAAACAAACTAAACAAACTCCCCATTTGGCTTATATTTTTATTTCTTTTATATGCAGAACAAAAGCAAACAACCAAATATCAGTAAGAAAAATATGTCTGAAATAAAGACTTGATAAAAAGTATAACATCATTGGTAACAATACAAAACATGCCCAAACGAAAAAGGTTTTCAAATCAACTCAAATCATAAACCATAAGTCTAGAGCAACATCAACCCAAATACAAAATCAGATGTAGCAAAATATCAAATAGTAAAACCAAAAGCAAAGCTAAACACAACAACCACAACCAAACACTCCCCTTTCTGGCTGTAAAAAAAATAAACTCCTTGGTCGAGAAGTAAACGCTCTTCCATCTCTGGACAAGATAGACCACATAATCTGTGAAAGCTCATGAACCTCAGTCTTTCTCTCCTGAAGTCTATGTTGAAGGACTGTGAGGTCTGATGCAGAAGTAGGATCAGTCCCAATTTTCAATTTCACAGAATCATGAAAATATAGAACCCTAAGTATACATTCTAAAACCAAAATTTACAGCATGCTAAAAAAAAAGAAAAAAGAATTTGGGGCTTAGATTACTAACCTTTTGAAGAACCTATTCTTCATGAAATAACTTCTCGATCTGCCCATGAACACTTCATATCTCCCTGAGTCACGAACAAAAATAGCAGCACCAAAAAATGGCCACCACCACAAAAGAACCTTCTTTATTCTCCTTATGGGTTGCGAATTTCACTTTTTTGGGAGAGGGAAAAAGATTTGAGAGGAAGAAGTTTTTGGGGATTGTGCGTTGGAGAGAAAAAAAACTCACAGACACTCTGGGCTTTACCAGGAAGAAGATGAACTGCATCTCAAAACTTCCCATTCCCACGATTGTTAATGAGAGAAAATAAGGAGGAGTTATTTTTCATAACTGCCTCATTTAGTTTAATTAAAAAAATAAATGTAATATAATATATGATAACCAACTTATCATATATTATACATTATACTATATATTGTTAATGATAGAAAATAGGGAGGATTTATTTTTCATAACTGCCTCATTTAGTTAATTAAAAAAATAAATTTAATATAATATATGATAACCAACTTATCATATATTATACATTATACTATATGTTATATATAATATAATATATAACCTATAGTTTATATTTTATCAAATACAGTATAATCTATAGTTTGGAATTCTCTCAATAACATATAGTATTTAATATTAATCAAATTTACATTAAATACAATTATATGAATCCAATTCATATTACTAATATTTGAATCATATTCAAATATTTATATCTTCTCAATAAACTTTATATTATAATGTATCAAATACGTTATGTTAATTATATCACATATAATTAATTTAGATTAATTATATCATATATAATCAATTCCCTTAATTAATTTGAACAACTCAAATTAATCCAAGATTAATTTAATTCTCAATAATCCCGGTTGAGCTACAGAGGGGACCTTATGGACCTGTAAATTGAAGCTCCAACGCTACTCGGATAATTAATTAAACTCCTTTAATTAAATTACCCAACTTCTATTAATTGTTAGTCACTCCACTAAAGGTCAGACAACTGTACTATTCGCACTACAAATATATTTCTATGACCATTGGATATAACCAGTTAGAAGTGCGATGACCTTTCACAAATTTCTCGTAAGTACAACTGGGCTAAAATTACCATTTTGTTCCTATAATTATATCTAACTCCTTAAGTACCACGGATCCCTCTAATGAACAATAAGTCATAGTCCAACTATGACCAAATCCCTGTCGGGCCAAGAGAGGGTGTGGCGCCACATTATTCAAGCCCCAAAATCAACCCTTAAGGGAGCAATTTATCTACTTACCCCGACATTAGGGAATGATTGAATTCTGTCTTGTGTAGTTGTGTTTCCAGCTCCCTAATCAGACGAATCCCTAAAATGATAGGCATATTGAGTCAAAAAACTAACCACTCTTACCCATCCAAATCAAAGGACCTCCTTTATAGGCAGGAATTCACTACTCATTCAGGATTCATGTTATGTCACTTATGGTCATTCTGGTGAAATGTAAATCTCTACTATTACCAGTGTTATATAATGAGACTATTCATTTTGTGGTCCGGTTTATATACAAATCCTTTTGTATAGAATACCCACGCTCACATATCTTCACATGAATAATCATGATCGGATCATTTGTAGAACTTTATAACAATTGAAACATCTACATAGCGGGCCGTATTTGTAGTATTACCAGGATAAGGTACCTAGTCTTATCCATCTACTACAAATCGTTTAGATTATCAGTTAAACACAATTCACCTATATGTTTCTATATATATGTTTAAGTTATAGAAGATAACCTTAGATGTTTGTTTATTGGTTTTGTGGGTTAATGCTACTAAATATTGAATAAAATACCTTAGAGTTTATTATATAAATAAACTATTTGTACAATACAATTACAAACTACAGAACTCATGAGATTTAGGACATCAACTCCAACATGTGCATCATGGGCTCAAGGTCACGAGATTCATTTAAGAGCAGGTGAAGGATATGACCACTAAAAGAAAACTCAATTAAAGCTCTGCTTGGACCAGGAAGATGATGAGTTGTGGTGGTAGTGTCCAGGTCAGGAACATGGTGATCCTGTAAAAGCTTGGGGTTGATGAAGAAGAGACTTGGAGAAGCCCCAATAGGTTTTGTGGGGGATAGAAGATCAAACTTTTGGGACAACAGGATACCACAGATAAAAGAAGAAAATAAAATAGGCAACTTAAGAGTTGTGTACCCAATATGCCTTTTAATCTTATTCAACATAAACACACCATAATTGAAGTGAGCTTGAGTCCCTATCTGATACAGTAAGGTTGCAAGAGCAATGGATAAGCCTAATTTGTGAGAGGAGAGGCACTAATTATAAATGCCAATCCTGGGCAGAAGGGAATATTTAACACTTAAAACAACTATAGGCAATTGGCCCCTTCGAGGCCAAGTGGAATGGGCTCCTCCAATCAGTTCAGACATTAAATCTCTGAGGGAAAGATGTTCCTTCACATTCTCAAGCACATTTCAATGCATAAATTGGTTGATCACAATGATAGAGAAATAAAATAGATGATGCCTGATATGCACCCTCTGGTAATCTGGGTTGGCTGATCTGCAAAACTAGAGGGAAGATTCACTATAAATTCACGAACAAGTTGGGGATAGTAAGGTCCCAAGTTTAAAACAGTCCGTTCAAATCCAACACCATGAATAAACTCCATAAGCTCAACAAACTCTTGAGCATGGTTGATAATTCTTTCTGATACATAATTTTATGCTTAACAGCATACTTCCATAGGCTGGCACCCTTCTCAGAGTGGAATGAAACACCATCTAACAACATAGAGGGAACGTTGGAAGTAGCTGACTGTTTTCTTTTGGCCTAAGTGAAGGCCCTAGTGAATGAGCAGAACTAGTATCAACATTGTCCAAGGTACTCTTGAAACCCCAGTCTGAAGCTTCCTTAGAAGAAAATTTCTTGGATTCATTCTCAAATGTCTCAGAGGAGGCATCGACATTTACATTAACAACATCAAAAGCACCAACATCAAGTACAACTTTTCTTGATCGACGCTCTGCAATAGTAATATCATCTTCTTCGTCTTTATCATCAGAATGAGCAGAGCGAGGAGAATTCACATGACTTTGATTGCTGGAGTCTGTAACTTCCTCAGATAAAACATCATGTTTCATATTCTCAGGAATTTCAGTAGTCAACAAATCACTAGTCACGAGTCTTTGATTCGCTAAAGAGGAAGACTCAACCAGATTTTTGACATTCTCTTCAAAAATTTAAACCTTTTCACTAGGCCCAGTACAAGCCACAATTGGAATTGTATGAGCATTTAACGAATCAATAGCATCAAGCATGGAGGAAGCAGAAATAATATCTTCATCAACAGACTTTAAAACATTTTTTTCAGAGACATTCATACCTTCAGTTTCAATTAGCTCAGCAACATTCTCAACAATACTCTCAAAAGGTACAGACAAATTATCAAACTCAAAACTACCAAAATAGCAACAGTTTCTCTCAAAACAGTATCAGAAGCATGTACAGTAGAGTTAGCAATATCATAACCAGATGCATGATTTTCATCAATAATTAATCTACTCTCGGAAACCCTAACTTCTACTTGATTAATGAAAATCGATTCGACAATTTCATTAAGGTTTCTAGGCATGGCTATAATATTATTCATGTGATTAGAAGAATCATTTGAAGCAGATTTTTCAATATTTGGATGGATTTTCCTCCCAAGTCCAATTAGTTCAGACAATGTCAAGTAAGAGAAGCTTACCTTTTCTTTTCCTTTTGTTTCGTTAAACAATCTTACCCCAGAGCGTCTCCGTTTCGACGAGGGAGGAAGAACTCTGATTTCGTTCTGCTGAGTGGGGAGTCCACGCACACGAACTTCATACTTGTTGATTGAAGCACGAGGAACATCCTTAGGCATATACAAATTTCATTTGACCTTCTCTTTGTATCTCACCATTTTTCTATCATAAGTGTGAGTTCCTTGACGAGTACACACCATTAGAGGAGGCTTAGTATGGCAAATAACCACACAAATTTTGTAAAGAGACGGTTGAGAGAACAACAAACCCATGACTCAACGGGGAAACCTGTTACGATCAAACTGCCAACAATTCAAATTCAAAAGTAATTTAAAAATAAAACACAGTTAGACTCCCTTGAACTTCCAACAACCGCAATTAAGGTGGTTAAGTGCATTAATAACTTCATGGACTTGAAAGCTTGATGGGTTGAGATCCTCAACTTAATGGTCCATGAGTTTAATTGCTATGCCTTCAAGACACAAAGACCCAAAGCTGACCTCAGGGTCTCAAAATGATTAGCATCTAGCACCTTGGTAAAAATGTATGCATATTGATTTTTAGTGTTTACTTGCTTTAACTTGATCTTTTTACTTTCCACAAGGTCACGTATAAAGTGGTGTCTGATGTCAATATGTTTAGTACGATTGTGTTGAACTAGATTTTTGGCTATATTGATTGAATATATGTCGCCACAGTAAAGAGTCATGACATCTTGTGGGACATCATACTCCAATAACATTTGCTTCATCTAGGTCAATTGAGTACAACTACTATCGGCTGCAATGTATTCAACTTTAGTCATCGACAAGGAAACACAATTTTGTTTCTTACTGAACCAAAAAATCAAGTTGTTTCCCAAGAAGAAATAACCTCCAGAAGTACTCTTTCTATTCTCTAAGTTGCCTGCTCAATCAGCATCACAGTAGCCAACTAATAAGCTACTTATTTCAAACGTATATAGTAAAATGAAGGAAATCTAAACATAGAAATCCAGTGAGCGGAAATGGATCGTTCCAAATTTCATTATTAAAGAACTCAAACAATTACAGCCTAAATGGAAATGATTATGAATAAACTATACATTACAACATGCTTCTTATAAATGAACAAACAAGGGATAGAGTATGCACACTTGACGTTCAAACAATTCTTGCAATGAGTTCATGATCTTACGTGCAATGACCATGTTGTCATTCTTATTGGCCAATGCATCAGGTATGCTAGGCAAAATGTGAAGTTGGGCCACCGAATTAGCCTTCATACCTCATATGCATTACGAACATTTCGTGGTGCATCAGGGGTCAGGACTTGAGGACACTTCTCAACTACGACAAACTCGAGGTCGTTCACCATGAAATACGTTTTAATAGACTCTTTCCAACGTATGTAATCGGTCAAATTAGAAAAGGCAACTAACGAAAAATCATACAATGACATGTTGCTGAAAAAACAAACATATAGTTTTGCTATGTTAGATTTTAGCAAATACTCTTTTAAAAAAAAAAATCCAATCTGGTTTAGCAAAATCTAAATGAACCCCGTGACACATCTAGTTTTGCAATGACACTTCAGTGGTTTAGGACAAAAGCCACTGAAGGATAGTCAATTTATCCCTCATCTGAATTGAGACACTCTCAACCAATCATTACACCAGAAAAACTCTTATTCCTATAATGACTAGCCATCATTGATTTGGTCAAGAAATCATTAACTTGCTTAACAATTTTAGATCCTAGAGTTTCGCCCCAAGTAGCCAATCTAAAGGGAAAAAATCTAATTGGGGCAAAAACTAAAGCGACCCTATCCATTTATGGAGTTCGCCTTGATATTAACCAACCGCACAAACCATCCGAAGAGGGACGCTCCCAGGGTGCCACGAGGTCGTGCAAGAAGATCTCATGGTGCAAACCAATGAAGGAGACTGCAAGACATGTTAACACACATACTTCACCCACTTACTATAAATACTCTCTCCATTCACCTTGATATTGACCATGAAAACACCATCCGAATGGAGATGCTCCCAGGGCACCACGAGGCCAAGCATGAGTCTCACAACGTGAACATTTAGGGAGAAATGTGAGTGGAATTGACATGCCATATATATCTTTTCCTCCCACTGAGTATTTTAAGAACCTAGGGTTTAGTTTACTTAGAAAAAAACATGGCGAATTATTTTAACTAAGTGACTGTTTAGGTTTGCCAAAAAGTAACTCTTACTTTGGAAAGTTGAACAACTTTTGATCATCATTCATTAAACACTTTAACGAACTTATAATAAACTATTGCATGCTTGTAGAAAATCTATCTAATACACCTTTCTAGGTAGGTTCTCAGGTAGGAGTGTTCCGTTTCCATCAGTTTAAATACCCCAGCCTAGCCAGAACCCGCCTTAGATAAAAGGTCCCTTATAGATAGATTTATTACAAATTTAATCTTTTATGGAAATCAATTTAATCCTATTAAACTGATTTAAAAGATTAAACTTAGGTTTCCAATCTCATTAGAACCATGAACTTAGGTCTATCTCAATTAAATTTTAAAACTCTTTTAAAACATGATTTTTCCTAAGTTCGCATGCAACTCTTGGTTATTGATTTTAATTCTAATTTCATTAATTATAACTCTTATAAAAAATGAAACAATCAAAACCAAACACAATGTGAAGCAACAAATTCTCAAGGCATTTATAACTCTTATAAATAAACATAAGTGTCATGCTCCATGTATTGTTCATTCATTACTATTTTTATATAACTCTTATATAACAAAGTAATGAACCAAACATACATACTCTTATACACCCTTAACTATAACACTTATAATATAAAGATGATGCATGAATATGCTTAATGCATGCATAAATATAACTTTTATATTATATGATGCCTGTGCATGCTTTAATGTAATTTAATAATGCAATCTACTATATTACAACACTTATAATATAATGACGATGCATGAATAAATGCATAACCTAAGGTGCGTTTTAAATCTATATGTCATACATTATGGCATATAAACAAACATACATCTCATGTACATTAAAAATAATGATGATGGACCGGGATACTATGCCTCAAAATTCGAAATAAACTAACTATTACATTGAACCATCAAGTCGACCGGTTCAAACAAGCGAACTGGGTCTTGAACCACTCGGGTGAATCCTCGTTCCACTGATTGTGTAGCTTTTCCTTGTGATCGTCGAGTAACGTTAGTCGAATAACCACGATCGAGTACCTTTAACTATGCGATGAAGTATGAAGGCCACTCGATTGTGCAACGCACCAAGTTTAAACGCATGCCTAAACGATCGATTAGACGACAACTATGTGGTGAAGCATGATCATCTAGACGATCGAAAAGCAAGCAACGAGTATCACATACCAAGTGATCGAGTAGCCAGTGACTATGTGATAAAGCATGCTGGCCTACTCAATCGTTTAGTGTGCGCGCCTACCATGCAACGAGTATCATATACTATATGCCATCGTTTACCCCCATCGTTTACACAATCGAGTAGCCAACACAAACCAATCGAATAAACACTTTACTCGTTCGTTTAGCATCAACCATACGATTGTTTAGTAAATGCTACATGATCGAGTTAGAACTTTTCTACTCGATCGTTTAGCCAATTAATCTAAACGATCGTTTAGCCTGGGCTACACGATACGACCAATATTTGGTATTCTTCTTCCTCGATGAGAACAACATCTCCATGCCTTCTTTGAAACTTTATCACGAACGACTCAAGACTCTTCAAACTCTTTGAATACAGACTCGATAGCAAGTTAATTATGCCAAAAAATGCAGGAGCCCTTACAAATTAACTTTGAAATGTAAAAGAAAGCATTAAAACAGAGGCGATCATCCCGAAACATCCATCAAACCATCCACAAACACACTTAACACTTAAATGCATTGTAGAAAACACTTAAAACCCATCAAGACTGTAAAACAAAGTTCAATACAACAACGGAATTTGAAATATCTGAATAACCTGGCTCTGATACCAATTGAAGGAAATCTAGACATAGAGATCCAGTGAGTGGAAGTAGATCGTTCCAAATTTCATTGTTAAAGAACTCAAACAATTACAGTCTAAATGGAAACGATTATACATAAACTATAAATTACAACATGCTTCTTATAAATGAACAAATAAGGGATAAAGTATGCACACCTTTGAAGAACTCTTTCTTCAAGTATCCCTCGATCAAACTCCAATGCGTCCAACGTAGTACTCGAACGCAACGATCAGAACAGCCAACAACACGAACTGAAGAATCCTTGATCACTATTGAGTCCAACTCGATCCTCGAACCTCGAACCTCGAATGCAACTGGAACACCACCACAAGAGTTACCTTGTATTCTTGGTATGAGAATCCAGAAGTTGTGGGCTCTGTGTGACTTTGGATAGAGGAAAGGAGGAGGTAGATAATCGAGTAAGTGGGAGATGGATGGAGTCTATCGTATAGACTAGATACTCGATCGTTTAGTAAAAAGAAGCCTATCGTGTAGACTTTGGTACTTGATCATTTAACATTGAGTACGAGTAACTATCGTATAGTAAACTCAATACTCAATCGTGTATGCTCTCTACGCTATCGTTTAGTAAAATTATTTTACTCGATAGCCTTTTCTGTGAGATCAATACGAATGAATCAACTACCGATTTGGAAAATAATTTTCCTTTTATCTTACATTTACCATAATTGTTTTAAAAACCTCCCACTCAAGTTGGTTACTAAAGAAAAAGAGTAATTATCATATAATTAATATATTATAAATAAATATGATAACCAACTTATCATATTATATTTATAACCTATAGTTTTAATATTTCATCATATGAAACATATAAACCATAGTTCTTTTTCTATGTTATGGTATTTAATATAAATCATATTTATATTAATTCCTCCAATTAATGTATTTGATACATCAAATCAATTATATCACATATAATTGAATCAATTTAATTATATCACATATAATTAAATTTCCTCTTGTTAATTTTAACACTTCAAACTAACCCAAAATCTGATTCTCAACTTGAACCCATTGAGCTACCATGTGGACCTTATGGACCTGTAGCTTGAAGCTTCAACGGTACGTGAATAACTGACTAAACTCTTTAATCATGAGATCCACCATTCATTAACTGCTAGTCACTTCACTAAAGACCAAAAGTTGCACTCTTCGCACTACAGATATATTTCTGTGTCCATTGGATATAACCAGTTAACAGTGCTGTGACCCTTCACAAATCACTCATAAGTACAGTTGGGCCAATTTACCGTTTTGCCCTTGTAGTTATACTAACTTCTTAAGTACCACTGATTCCTTTAATGAACAATCAGTCATAGTCCTACTATGACTGAGTCCTCTCTTCCCAAGAGAGGGTGTGACCACAATGTTCAGGACCTGAAATCAGCCCTTAAGGGAACAATTTATCTACTTACCCCTACTTCGAGGAAGGAGTGAATTCCGTCTTGTGTAGCTGAGTTTCTAGCTCCCCAATCAGATGAATCCCCAAAATGGTAGGCTTGTTGTGTTGGTAATCTGACCATTCTCACCCATACATCAAAAGACCGCCCTCATGATCAGGAGTTTCTAACTCTTCAGGATTAAGGTCATGTCACCTATGGTCATCCTAGTGAAATGTAAGTCTCAATTATCAACAACGCTATATAAAGAGACTAATCATCTCGTGGTCCAGTCTTATACAAACTCTTTGTATAGGCTACCTCTGCTTGCATGTCTCCATATGAATGGTTAGGATCAGACCATTTGTAGCACTTTACAACACTTGGAACATCTACAAAGTGGACCGTATCCGTAGTGTCACCAGGATAAGGTATCCCTTCTTTATTTTTAAACTACAGACCATTTAGGTTATTACTTAAGGCATGACTCACTTGTATGTCTCCACATACATGCTTAAGTTACATAAAATAGCCTCGGATCTTAGTTTATTGGATTGAGTAAATGCTTATAATATAACACTTATTTTATTAATAACAATATGTCCACAAAATGTTTACAAACTACGAGACTATCAGAAGAATTAGGACACCAATTCCAACATAAACCATATTTGCTTATGCCATTTATGTACTTGATTATCCTTTTTACACTAAGTAAATGACTGTTTTTAGGACAAGATTGATATCTGGCACACATACCAACAACAAAAGCAATATCTGGCCTGCTGGCTGTTATATAGAACAAGTTCTCAATGATGCTTCTATATAGACTTTCATTGGCTCGAGCTCCACTTAATTCTTTTGACATTTTCGCATGAGTTGGAGCTGGAGTTCTTTTGACACTAGCACTTTCCAAGCCGAACTTCTTCACTAAATTCTTGGCATATTTGCTTTGAGAGATAAAGCTTCCCTCATTCAGTTGCTTTATTTGAAATCACTAAAAATAGAATAGTTCTCCTACCATGCTCATCTCAAATTCTTCCTACATCTGTCTCATAAAGAGCTCGACCATCTCCTGTGACATCCCTTCGAAAACAACATCATTTTCACAAAGAGAGACTTATCAACTCCTCTATGGCTATATCTGATGTTGACAAGGAACTCGGTTAACCATTCATACCAGGCCCTGGGTGTCTGTTTGAGGCTATAAAGAACCTTGTTGAGTTTTTATACATGGTCAGGATGTATAGGATCCACAAATCCTTTGGGCTGAGCAATGTACACTTTCTCCTTTAGATATCTGTTTAGGAACGCACTATTTACATCTATTTGATAAAGTTTGAATTTCAAGAGGAAAAAAATACCAAGCAAGAGTATGATAGCTTCAAGTCTTGCAATAGGAGCGAAGGTTTAATCAAAATCCATGCCTTCTGTTTGAGTGTACCCCTGAGCCACTAACCTAGCTTTATTTCTCGTGACATTGTTGTTCTCATCTGTCTTGTTCTTGAAAATCCACTTTATCCCAATTATATTCACAGATTCTGGTATGAGAACGAGAGTCTAGAAATCGTTCCTCACAAATTGTCCTACCTCTTCTTGCATTGCATTGACCTAACATTCATCTTCAAGAGTTTTTTTTTATACTTCTTGGTTCAATAGGAGAAGTGAAGCAAATATTACTGATCATCTCAAGATAGTTGACTTTATCTTTCCTTCTAGTTGTCACCCCTTCTTTAAGATCACCAATTATGTTGCTAAAGGGATGATTTTTACAAACCCTACTGGAAGGTTGCCTGTTACTATCCTCTGTCTGCTAAAAAATATTCAGCTTGTCTACCATAGGAATTTTGGAATTCATGTTCGATGGCATGTCAGATGAGATGTTAAGGACATTAGTAATGACAAGGGAAGTAGCGTGATAGAGTAAACATGCAAAAAAAAAAAAAGAATGGAAGCTAACAGAATCATTAAGCACTCTAATTACATTAATTTGAGTAACAAGCATGCTGAAAATAAGTTTTTTAAATAATAGCGTTTCATTTTGGATATCTTTGATGATTTCCACTTGATTGTCGGGAATGCCCTAAAACTCGCAGTTCGTATTGACTAAATATATTCTAGTTTTGCAATAAAAGTATTATTGAGACTTCATTCAATAAGAAGTGTTATTGAAATTGCATTATGTTATAAAATCTAATAAACAAACCCATGACTATAGTATGAATACTTTAACTTTATGTAGAGACATAAAAGATGATCAAGTTTTGGTATATAGCTAAAAAGGTCTATAAGTATATGGATGAGATTGGGCACTTCATCCTGGGGACACTATGGATGCGACCTATTTTGTATATTGATACAAACAATGTGAGCCCGAAATCGTTCATTTGGAAACATGCGAGTGGGGGCACGCAAAAAACGTTTCCATAAGACTGGACCACGAAATAGTCACTTTTATTTGTTATTTAAATATGGTTTAAATATATAAAAATGAATATGTGTTAAAATTAATTTAATATTTGATATTAAATTACTTAAGTTTTATTTAATAATTAATTTATGAAATTAATTAAAATTTTCATTTTTAAAATCAAAATAGATTTTATAAAATCAAATTTTGATTTTTGGGATAAAATTTGAAAATTAGAAAATAAAACACTAAAATGGGAAATATTGATTTTCCATTATCCATTTTATTTAGTTGCTCACTCAAAATCCATCTTCTTTGCCTTGTCTTCTCTGAACATGAGCTGCAATGCAAGTCTCTCCTTTGCATGTCGATTTGCAATATAGTGAAGAGATTGGAGTGAAAATCGGGCATGCAACCTATAGAGATTTTGAGAGAAAATTCGGTTTGAAGAAAGAGTTCTTCAACTAGTTTTCTGCAGTGAGCATTTCTCCTTCGTCCCTTGATTCAAGCTTGTTTTGAGTCCCACAACTCAATCTAAAGCACCAAGAGAATAGTGGGGAAGATCTTGAGGTGGTCTACAATAAGATTTGGAGAAGATAGCAGTTGGAGAAGGAGTTTTGAAGAAATTCTACAAGTGGTATGTCTTGAAACTCACTTGTTTTTTGCAAGAGTATGCTTTATACTTTGCCAAAGTTAGTGAATTTGAATGCTTAGATGATCCTTATGCTTCCGCTGTTGCTGATACAATCTTACACCACCTTCCCTAAATAAGATGTCATATGTCCCGTAGACCCAGACTCTTCAGGTGACCCTCGAACGCTTTAGCCGTGAGAGTCTTTGTAAAGAGATCAACGACATTGTGCTCCGACGCGATCTTCGTGACTATCAAATCACCGCGATGTACAATCTCCCTGATTAAGTAATATTTACGTTCAATATGCTTGCCTCGACGATGACTCTGAGGCTCATTCGAATTTTTCATAGCCCTGCTGTTATCACAATAAAAAGTGATAGGCAAACCCATATTTGGAACAACTTCCAAATCTGTAAAGAATTTCCTCAGCCAAACAGCCTTCTTAGCTGCTTCACAAGTGGCTACATATTCGGCTTCCATAGTGGAGTCCACGATGCATCTTTACTTAATGCTTCACCACACTACAGTCCCTCCATTCAAAGTGAACACTGACCCATATGTCAATTTGCGAGAGTGTTTATCGATCTGAAAGTCAGAGTCTGTATATCTTGTAAGGATCAGATTCTTTTCTCCATACACGAGCATGTAGTCCCTCGTTCTCTGAAGATACTTGAGGATCGTCTTGACCGCTGTCCAGTGATCAAATCCTGGATTGGACTGATACTGACTGACAATCCCTATTGTGTAGTAAGTGTCAAGCCTGGTACACTACATTGCATACATTAAGCTTTCTACAGTTGAAGCATAGGGAATTCGTCTCATCTCCTCAACCTCTTGAGGTGTCTTAGGACATTGATCCTTAGACAATACCATGCCACGCCTGAAGGGTAACAAACCCCTCTTGGAATCTTGCATCCTGTACCTGATCAACACTTGATCGATGTACGATGCCTGAGACAAGGCTAACCTCTTGTTCTTACGATCCCGAAGGATCTGGATCCCTAGAACATACTGTGCCTCACCCAAATATTTCATTTGAAACTATGCAGCTAGCCATTTTTTAATGTCAGTCCGATACCCTACATCATTCCCAATGAGTAGGATATCATCCACATAATGTAGCGGGAAAACTAATGTGTTGTTAATGATTTTCTTGTAGACACAAGACCCATCAACATTTTGATCAAAGCTAAACGACTTGACCGCAGTGTCAAATCTAATGCTCTATGATCGAGATGCTTGTTTCAGCCCATAAATAGACCTATTAAGCTTGCAAACTCTTTGCTCTTCATCTGGAACTACGAACCCCTCTGGTTGAGTCAATAGATGGTCTCCTCAAGATTACCATTAAGAAAGACAGTCTTGACGTCCATTTGCCATATCTCATAATCATAAAATGTGGCTATGGATAGAAGTATCCTGATAGACTTGAGCATGACAACAGGTGAGAGAGTTTCCTTATAGTCAACTCCTTCGACCTGGGTATAACCCTTTGCCACAAGTCGAGCCTTAAAGGTTTGCACCTTTCCATCTACACCTCTTTTTCACTTATAGATCCACTTACACCCAATAGGGCTTACCCCATTAGGCCGATCAACAAGCTCCAAGACGTTATTGAAGTACATATACTGCATTTCCTGGTTCATGGATTTAATCCATTCATCCTTGTCAACATCCTCCATTGCTTTCTTAAAAGACAACGAATCCTCGATCCCATCATTAGAACTGATGTTTTGGGCTTCAGTCAAACCCATGTAGTGATCCCGTGGATTCATAGCCCTCCCATTACGTCGATGCAGACTCAACTCTTGAGCTGGTTGACTAGATGCACTGACCTCAATAACTCTTGTTGAACCCTCAGTATTCTCAGTCTCACTAGAAATCTCACGTAAAACAAGCTTACTTCGTGGTTTATTATCCCTAATGTGGTTTTTTCCCTAAGAAGACAGCATTTGTAGAAACAAACACTTTGTTCTCACTCGGATCATAGAAGTATCCACCTCTCGTTTCCTTGGGGTAGCCTATAAAGAGGCAAACTTTCGAATGCGGTTCCAACTTCTTCGGGTTAGTCACAAGAAAATGTGCCAGACACCCCAAATCTAGAAGTGGCGTAAACTACCTTTATGGCCTCTCCACAACTCAAAAGGTGTTTCAGAAACACTTTTCAAGGGAACGTTGTTCAGGATATAACATGCAGTCTCCATTGCATAACACTAAAACGTGTCTGGAAGATGAGCATAACTCATTATAGACCGAACTATGTCCAACAAGGTTCTGTTTCTCCTTTCTGATACACCATTCTGCTGAGGTGTACCTGGAGCCAAGAGTTGGGATGCAATCCCATGTTCTATCATATAGTTCTGAAATTGGAGGTTCATATACTCTTCACCACGGTCAGATCGTAGTGTTTTTATCTTTTTACTTAACAAGTTTTCAACTTCATCCTTATACTCCTTGAACTTGTCAAGGGCTTCAGACTTACGTTGCATTAGGTAGAGATTCCTGTACCTTGAATAATCATCTATGAAATAGATGAAATATTCATACCCACCTCGAGCTCTAACACTCATCGAACCATAGAGGTCTGAATGTACAAGATCCAAGACTTCCTTGGCTCTGTAACCTTTTCCAGTAAAAGATCATTTGGTCATCTTACCTTCGAGACATAATTCACACACCGGCAAGGAGTTTTCTTCTCAACTCTTTAAAAGTTCACTTTTCACCAACTACTCAATCCTATTGAGGTTGATGTAACCTAACCTTAGATGTCAAAGATGAACATTTTCCTTAGGAGAAACCTTTGGTTATTTAGCTATAGTTGCCGCGCTGAACATTTCAGTGTTAAAAAAAGGCTTTTATGACTAACAACCTTAGTATATATAAGTTACTTTCCATCGAACCAAAACCAATCTCCATTCTATTCTTGAAAATAAACACTTTATTCTCAGAAAAGGAGATAGTATACCCTTGTTCAATAAGACAAGAAACCGAGATTAAGTTCCTCTTAATATGAGGAACTACGAAAACATTATCCAGTAACAGATAACGTTTCTTATCCAAAAATAACTTCAGCCTACCTACAGCAACAACTGAAACCACCTCACTAGTACCGACTCTAAGAGTCATTTCTTCCTGTGGCAACGTTTGCAAGGAGCTGAATCCTCGGTAAGAGGAACTGACATAGTTAGTAGCGGCCGAATCAAGGATCCAGGCAGAATAATCATTCTTTACCAAACACGTCTCCAAGACCAATAAATCATATTTACTGTCTTTAGACATCCTTCTCTTTTGGAGAGTAATGAGATCAGTATCAAAACCTAAATAAGCTCCAAGTTTCATTTCAGAGAACACTTCTCTTTCATGAACCTCAACAGAGTTGGAAACAATTACTTCTTCTTCCTGAAGTTTAACTTTGGAACTGACAGTATTGGTTTTGTCATCCATCCCTCTGTGCTCGAAAAGTACGAACTGACGTTCAAACAAATCCTACATCGAGTCCATGATCTCTTGTGCAATGATCATGTTTTCAACCCTTTTGGCCAAAATATTAGGTATGTTAGCCAAAATGTGAAACCGGGCCAAAGAAGTAGCCTTCATCCACACCTCATATGCATTACTAACACTTTGCGATGCATTAAGGGTCAGGACTTGAGGACATTCCTCAACCATGACAAATTCAAGGTTGTTTACCACAAAATACATTTTACAAGACTTTTTCCACTGAATGTAATCGGTTAAATTAAAGGCTTTAAACGGAAATACTAACGAGTTGCTGAAAACAAAAACACATTAATCTACATTAGGTTTTAAGAAAATACCTATTGAAAAACAAACATCTAATAAGGTTTAGCAAAACTAACATGAAACCTATGTGACATCTATTTTCACAATGACGCTTCAAAGGTTTAGGACAAAAGCCAGCGAAGGGAGGTCAATTATCCCTCCTCTAAATTGAGAAATTCTCAACCGAATTAATACCAGAACAACTCTTGCTCCTATAATGACTAGCCATCATTGATTTGGTCAAGAGATCATTAACTTACTTAACAATCTCCCGTAAGTGTCACCTGCCATTTTAAGTACTAGAGATCCGCCCCAAGCAGCCAATACGAAGGGAAAAAGTCTGATTGGGGCAAAACCTAAAGCGACCCTATCCATTTCTGGAGTTCACCTTGATCTTGACCAACTGCACAAAACTCATTCGAAGGGGAACGCTCCCAGAGTGCCATAAGGGAGTACAAAATGATCTTACGGTGTGAACCATGACAAGGCCCGTAGGACGTGTTGACACACACCCTTCACCCACTTACTATAAACATTCTCTCCGTCCACCTTGATATTGACTCATAAAAACACCATCCGAAGGAGGATGCTCTCAGGGCACCACAAGGCCAAGCATGAATCTCACGGTGTGAACATTCAGAGAGAAACATGAGTGGAATCATTGACATATCACCTCCCACTGAGTATTATTTTATAACCTAGGGTCTAGTTTACTTAGAAAAAAAAGGCTAAGAATTTTAACTAAAAGACTTTTTAGGTTTGCCCAAGAGTAACTTTTACCTTCGATAGTTAAACAACTTTTGATCATCATCCATTAAACTCTTTAATGGAGTCTTTGACCAATTGTCTATATTTGTAGAAAATCTATCTAATTCACCTTTCCAAGTAGGTACCCAGGTAGGGGTGTTCCATTTCCGTTAGCTTAAGAACCCCAGCCTAGACAGAAACCACCTTAGACAAAAGGTCTCTTATAGATAGATTTAATACAATTTTAATTTTTTATGCCAATCAATTTAATCCTATTAAACCGATTAAAAAGATTAAACTAGGTTACTAATCCCATTAGAACCTTTGAACTTAGGTCTATGTCAATCCAATTTTAAAACCCTTTTAAAACCATGAGTTCACCCTAAGTCCACATGAAACTCTTTCTTATTGATTTTAGTTATAATTTCCTTTATAAAACTTATAACAGAAACAACCAAAAGCAATCTCAATGCAAAGCTAAACACATGAAAGGCATTCATAACGTTTATAAACAGCCTAAGTTTCATGCTCAATGCATTATTCATTCATTGCTATCTTTTTATATAACACTTATACAAAACAACAATGAAACAAGCAAAACATGCTTCCATACACCCTTATACTATAACGCTTATAATATAAAGATGATGCATGATAATGCTCACTGCATGCACAAATATAATTATTATATTTTCATGTTGCATGCGCAGGCTTTCAAGTAATTTCTTCATACTAGATTATAACACTTATAATACATGATGCATGAATAATTTCCATATAAAAACCATACATCACATGTATAAAAAAACAAATGTTGATGAACCGGGTAAAATTACCTCAAAATCCTAAAAAACAAGCTAACTATTACAAAACATAGGAGTCTCCGATTCAAACAAGCGAACCGGGTCTTGAACTGTCCAATTGAAGTCCGCGTGTCTCTGCTAATCGTGTATCAAACTTCCCCGCGATCATCTACACAAAAGAATAAACGCTTTGTTCAATCGTTTACCTACGCTTTTAGAGCTAAACGATCGTTTAACAACGATCATGTACCTTTCACTATGAGATCAAGCACGAGGTACGCAATCGTCTAGCGCACCGCGCACAATGCAAGCCTTATACAATCATCCAAACAATAACGATGTGGTGAAGCACGATTTTCTAAATGATCGCTGAGTGAGCGCCTTAGTATCGTAGACCGCATGATCGTGTAGGTAGTAACTATGCAATTAGACGTGCTAACTACATGATCGTTTAGCGCGCACCTTCTTCTAAACGATAAGCATCCAATGCTCCCACTACGATCATCTACCTCCAGCGTCTACGCGATCGAGCAACCAACGCTATGCGATAGAGTAAATGATTCACCCAATCGTTTAGTAAATACTACACGATCGTATAGAAAAATCTACATGATTGTTTAGATAAATCTCAACGATCGTTTACTTGAGGCCACACGACACGACCAACTCTTGGTCTTCTTCTTCGCTGAGAACCGCATCTCCATGCTTTAAAACTTCATCACGAACGACTCGACTAACTTAAACACTTTGAATTATAGACTCGATGGCATGTTAATTACGCCCAAAAAAACACAGGGGCTTTTACAAATTAACACTTTGTAATTTAAAGAAAGCTTAAAACAGAGGCAATTAAACACGTAAAAATCCATCAATGCTAGCCTCAAACGCATTTAACAATTAAACGCAATACAGAAAACCCACCACGACTGTAAAAGAAGTTCAAAACAGAAGTGAAATTTGGAATATCAGAATAACTTGGCTCTGATACCAATTGAAGGAAATCAAACATGAGGATTTCCATGAGCAGCGGAAGGATCATTCCAAATTTCAATCGTATATGAACAATACAATTACAATCACAAACGGAAACAACAGGCTATGCGCAAAATAGAAATTACAGCATGCTTTACTACAATCAAGGGAAAGAATTAACTATACCTTTGAAGACTCATCTTCAAGATCCCTCGATCATGAACGCTCGTTCACAGCAAGACTGAAAACCCGAACGCTCGAACACTTCGACCGCTACACTTCATGATCCACAGCAATCTTGAACACAACGATCACCCAGATCACGAACACAGCTAATGCAACGAATGACCTCCACAAAACCTCGACTAGTGTTGAGTTGAGTATGACACCACCAATAGGTTACCTTGGTATTCTCGGTGTGAGAATCCAGAGTATGGGCTCTGTGTTGACTTGGTTAGAGGATGAGACCGAGGAGAACAATCGTGTAAACGACTGAGCAAGTGAGAGATGTCAAAGCCTATCGTATAGGACGATGCCTAATCGTTTAACAAAACATATGCGATCGTCTAGCTAACGCTATGCGATCGTTTAGCTCATTGGCCAGCTGAGTGTTTATCATATAGGAATTCTCCATGATCGTCTAGTCTCTCTAAGCTGTCGTTTAATAAATCTTAATTACTTGAAAACTTTTTCGTGAATAATTTCCGAGATTGGAATTCTCAAATAAACATTTTGCAAATCTTACTAAATTTAGGAAAACATTTTTCCTTTTATCTGACGGTTACCATGAAACCACCAATAACATCCCACTCAAATGATTATTAGAGAAAAAGAGATAATTATCCAATAATTAATATTATTATAAATATCAATGATAACCAACTTACTATACTATATTTATAACCTATAGTTTTAATATTTCATCTCATAAAACATATAAACCATAATTCTTTTTCTATTCCATGGTACTTAATGTAAATCTCATCTACATTAATCTTCCACTTGATGTATCTCATACACCATACCGATCATATCATATATAATCAAATTACCTCTTGTCAATTTGAACATTTCAAATCAACACTAAGAACTGATCATCAACTTGAATCCATTGAGCTACCAAGAGGACCTTATGGACCTAAAGCTCGAAGCTCCAACGGTACGTGAATAATTGACTAGACTCTTTAGTCACGGGATCCACCATCTGTTACCTGCCGGGCACTCCACTAAAGACCGATAGCTAAACTCCTTACTACAAATCTATTATGTGTCTATCTTAACCAATCAATAGTGCGATAACCCTTCACAGATCACTCTAAGTACAACTCGGCCAATAACCGTTATGCCCCTATAGTTTCTTCTAACTTCTTAAGTACTACTGATCCCTCTAATGAACATAAGTCATAGTCCTACTATGATTGAGTCCTCTCTTCCAAAGAAAAGTTGTGGCCACTATGTTCAAGCCCCAGAATCAGCCCTTAAAGGAGCAATGTATCTACTTACCCTTGCTTCATGGAAGAAGTGAATTCCATCTTGTGTAACTGAGTTCTCAGCTCCTAAATCAGACAAGTCCCCAAAAAGGTAGGCTTGTTAAGTTGGCAATCTGGCCACTCTCACCCATACTAATTAAAGGACCACCCTCAAAGGTAGAAGTTTCCAAAACACTCAGGATTGAGGTCATGTCACCTATGGTCGTTTAGGTGAGATGTAGATCTCCAGTATCAACGACGTTATATACAAAGACGAATCATCTCGTGGTCCGGTCTTATACAAATTCTTTGTATAGGACATTCCCGCTCGCATGTTTCCACATGAATGGTGAGGATCTACCATCTGTAGTAGTTTACAATACTTGCAAACCTCTACAAAGTGGGCCATATCCATAGTGTCACCAGGATCAGGAATCCCTCCTTAATCCTTATACTACATACCTATTTAGGTTATCACTTAAGGCATGATCCACTTGTATATTTCATATATATGCTTAAGTTTACATACAATAACCATGGATTTTTGTTTATTGGATATGAGTAAATGCCAAAATGAAATAACTTTTATTTTATTCATAAAAATGTGTATATTACAAACGAAACTCTGGGAGAAATAGGACACCAATCCCAACATTGCTAACTCTACCATAGAGGCAGAGTATGTAGATGTTAAATAAGCTGTCTGGTTAGGAAGTTTTTAACAGATTTGCAAGTTGTTCCAAACAAGTCACTACCCATCACCCTATATTGTGATAATAGTGCTACTGTGGCAAACTTCAATTAGCCTCGAAGCCACAAACGAGGAAAACACATCGAGCGCAAGCATCGTCTCATTAGGACGATTGTGCAATAGATGTTAGGTTGTATGTCCTGAAACTCGCAGTTTGTAAAGTTAAACGTAGTCTATTATCAATAAAGATGTTATTCAACATTTATGCAATAAAGTTTATTCTGGTAACATTATCAGATGCGGCCCACTCTGCAGTTGTTACAATTTGTTGTAAGATGCTACAAAGGAAGTGATCCTGATTCGTTCATGTATTGACAAGAGGAGTGGGGGCGTCCTATGCAATGAGTTTGCATAAGATCGGACCAAGAAATAAATCATTCTTATTTGATAATGTTGTTTATTATTTAAGACTGACTATTTCACTTAGATGACCTAGGTAACTTGATATTAATCCTAAGCTAACTATGAACTCCTGTTTATTTGGGATTATTCTTAAATTTGCTTAGGTGAGGGTTGGCTCAATAGCGTCGATTCAATAAGTCTACGATTTCAGAGGTAAAACTGGGCAGATAACTGGGGACATAGAGTGCAAGACGGAATTCAAGCCTACTCGATATAGGGATAGAAGAAAGGTTGTTCTCTTAAGTATTGAATCCAGGTCTTGAATGAGGGGCCCCACCCTCTCATTGGCCCGGGAGGGATCCAATTTAGTGATTGGTTCATAAACTAATTGTTCATTGGAGGATTAGTGGAACTTAAGGAGCAAGACGTAATTTTGGAGGTAAAACAACTTTTTGACCCAGCCATTATTACGAACAACCTGTGAAGGGTCGACTTACTAATTATGGTTAATCAAGTGGACACAGATTTATCTACAGTGAGGAGAGTGCAACTATCGAGCTATAGTGGTGTGACTCGATAGTTAATGAATATTGATTAATTCGGTCTAAAGAGTTTTAGCTAATTAATCTCAAATAGTTGGAGCTCATGATTTGTAGGTTTATAAGGTCCCTCTACTAGTTTGTAAAACATGAACTCCTTGAATTAGTAAATTGAGTGAATTTGGATTGATTTCAATTTGAAGCATTCAAATTGAATTTCAACTAGTTGACATGTTCAAATTGAATTTAGAGTTTGAATCTGAATAGTTCAAATTCAAATAAGGTTTGTATAATTATATTCAATATAATTAATTATCATTTAATTTATCGAAATTAAATGAAATTGGAGAGTTTATAATATTTAAATATTGATTTAAATATTAATCACATGAATAGGATTCATGTTTAAAATTAGGTGTGTGATTAATTTAATATTTGATATTAAATGATTATTTAATTAATTAAATTTGTTTAATTATTAAAATAAAATTAATTTTCATTTTTATTCCAATTTCAGAAATTGAAATATTTTTTTTATTTTAGTTAATTTTGAATTAATTAAAATTAAAGATTGAAAATGGAAATTGAAAAAAACAAAACACACCTTAGTGGATTTTTTCCACAATTTATTAGTAGAGGGTGGATGAATTCTAAATATCCCACCTAGCCCACTAATGTGATCCAATTTGAAGTGTCAAATTGGATGAAATTCTGCTTTTGCATGTATGAGTTGGTTAAAAGTCTCAGAATGGTTGAGGTTGAAGAAGATGAGCTGTTGGATTTAGTGAAATTCTGCAGAAAAGTTCATGCTCTAAAAACCCTCTAAACTTTCTCACCAAATTCACTTCAATCTTGATTTCCACCATTCAAATTCAAGGTTGAGAATAGTAGAGAAGATCTCTTGGTGGTTCACTGAAGATTTGGAGTTGAAATTCCGTGAAGAGCATCTTGGATTGAAGGAATTCTTCAAAAGTATGTTTGTTACTTGAAACCCTCTTCAAAATTGTGTTTTGCATGCTTTTAAAACTAAAATTAAATGTAATTAGAGTGCTTAATTATTCTGACTGCTTCCGTTGTTTGCTTCTTTATCCTATCAATAGGGAGATGGAATTGTCACAAAGATCGCTTCGGAGTACAACATTATTGATGCATTTACAAAGGTTCTCATGTCTAAAGTTTTTTAGGATCACCTGGAGAGTTTGGGTCTAGGGGATATGCATCCTCTTGTCTAGGGAAAGTGGGAGATTTTTGGGGTATAGAGGATGCCCTAATTTATTGTATTGTACTTTATGTTGCATCTTGTACTGTACACCCTATTCGGTTTAGGACATGTGGGAGATTGTTGGATTTAGTGACCTAAATCTTGTGGATCTTGTAGTTTGTAATTTGTAAATACAAATTATTTATTTAATAAAATAAGAAGTATTTTATTTGATATTTAGATAACATTAACTCAATCTAATAAACTAAGACATGAGGTTGTCCCAGGGTGCCACGAAGCCGTGAATAGATCTCACGATGTGAACTTTAGGGAGAAATGTGAAGAGGTTTAAGTGAAGTATCATATACCCCAAATACCTCCCACTAAATGTTCTACCTAGGGATTCATTAACTTAGACAATTCGGCTACTAATTTTATCTAATTGAGAGTTTAATTTGCTAAAAAAACTCTTGCTTTTGATAATTAAACAAGTTCGAATCAAGTCCCATTAAACACTTTAACAGATTATCATCGAATTTGTATGCATGCATCAAATCTATCTAATTCACCTTTCCAGGTAGGTTCCCAAGTAGGGGTATTCCATTTCCGTCACCTAAATACCCCAACCTAGACAGAACCCGCCTTCGATAAAAGGTCCCTGATAGAGAGATTTTGTACATATTTAATATTTTATTAGTCAATTTAATCCTATTAAACCGATTAAAAGTCTTAACTTACATTTCTAATCTCATTAGAACCTTGATCTTAAGTCTATCTCAATCAAATTTTAAAACTCTTTTAAAACCTGATTAAACATAAGTTTGCATGCATGTCTTTCTTATTAATTTTAGTTCTAATTTCTATTATAACTCTTATAAAAGAAATAACTAAAACCATTCACATTGCTAAGCTAGACTAGGTATTTATAACTTTTATAAATTAACCTATGTGTCATGCTTCATGCAATGTTCATTGATTACTATATATAACTCTTATATAACATGTAATGAACCAAGCATACATGCTTTCATACACCCTTATACTATAACACTTTAATATAAAGATGATGCATGGATATGCTTAATGCATGCATATAGTATAACTCTTAAATTATATGATGCATAAGCATGCTTTATAGTAACCTAGTCATGCAAGCTACTATATCATAACTCTTACAATATAGAAATGATGCATGACGAATGCATAACCTATGGTGGGTTTTAAAACTATATGGCATACTTTATGACATATAAAAAGTAAACATACATCACATGTATATTCATCAAGAATCAATGGACTGGGATGATTAGCCTAAAGAACCAGGAAAAATAAAGTTATCTATTACAAAACCAACGAGCCAACCGATTCAAACAGGCGAACCGGATCTTGAACCGCCCGGGTGAAGCATCGTTCCTTTGATCGTATAGCAGTTCCGTGTGATCATCTAGTAACGCTGAATGAGAATAAATGATCGTATAGCATGGATCGTGTGCCTATGACTATGCGATGAAGCATGAAGGCCACGCAATTGTGCAACGCATATTGTGTAACGCACGCCTAAACGATCGTATAGACAACAATGATACGGTGAAGCATGATTGTCTAAACGATCGCGGAGCAAGTGTCAAGTATCGTATACCAAGTGATCAAGTGGCCAGAGACTATGCGATGAAGCATGCTGGCTGACTCATTCGTTTATTGCGTGTGCATACCATGCGACGAGAATTAAAACCTCAACGATCGTTTACCTCAGCATTTACACGATCAAGTAGCCAACGCAACATGATCGAGTAAACACTTTACCCGATCGCTCAACATCAACTATGTGATCGTTTAGCAAATACTACACGATCGGGTAGAACTTTTCTACACGATCGCGTAGCCAAATCTAAACGATCATTTAGCTTGGGCTACACGATGTGACCAACTCTTGGTCTTCTTCAACGATGAGAACGACATCTTCATGCATTGAAGCTTCTTCACGAACGACTCTTACAAACTCAAACACTTTGAATACAGACTCGATAGCATTGCATTATGCCCAAAAACACTGGGGCCCTTACAATTGAACTTCAAATATAAAGAAAGCTTTAACAAATAGAGGCAACCATCCCAAAACATCCATCGATTCAAATCCACAACTACATCTAACATTTAAACGTATTGCAGACTACATAAAACCCACCAAGACCATAAATGTAATTCGATGCATCAATGGAATTTGGACTAGCAGAACAACCTGACTTTGAACCAATTGAAGGAACTCTTAGCAAAGAGATCCGTGAGCGGAAGTGAGATCGTTCCAAACCCCATTGTGACAGAACATACACATTTACAATTAAACAGTAAGAGTTATGTAAAACTCTAAATTACAGCATGCCACAAAAAGGAAAAACTAAGGTTCAAGAGAACTTACCCTTGGAACTATTCTTCTCGTTCCCTCGAACTTACTGCACGATCATTCACCAACACGAATGTCATGCTTCAGCTATCTTCTCGAACAAGCACAAACAACACTCATTCGTCAAATAGAAAGTAGACACCACCAGAAGGCTACCTTGGTATTCTTGGTGTGAGAATCTAGGAGTTGTGTGCTCTGTAGGATTTGGTAGAGGGTAAGAAGAATTTTATAGATCGTATAGACGATCGAGTATGTGGGAGATGACTTTAGTCTATCGTATAGACTGTATAGTCAATCGTTTAGAAAACAAGTGACTATCGTATAGAAAACTCGTTACATGATCGTTTATGCTCTCAAGCTATCGTATAGCTATTTCTTTTGATCGCACAATTCTCAATCGCTTAATGATCGCCTAGTGTAAAAATGAAAACGATTTTCACTTTATCTATCAGTTACCATAACTGATCACAACCACTAAGTTGGTTATTGGGAGAAAAAAGGGTAACCAATTATCCCATAATTGATTTAATTATAAATATAAATATATATTCATAACCTATAGTTTTAATATCACATCTCATGCAATATATAAACTATAGTTTTTTTCTCCCTTATAGCATTTAATAATAATTCCTCCAATTAATATATCTAATACATTAAGTCAATTATATCTCATATAATTGATGCAATTTAATTATATCATATATAATCAAATTTCCTCTTGTTAATTTGAACACTTCAAACTAACCAAAAAATTGATTCTCAACATGAATCCATTGAGCTACCAAGAGGACCTTATGGACCTGTAGCTTGAAGCTCCAACGGTATGTGAATAACTGACTAAACTCTTTAATCACGATATCTACCATTCGTTAATTGTCGGACATTCCACTAAAGACCGGTGGTTGCACTCTTCGCACTATAGATATATTTTTGTGTCCATTGGATATAACCAATCAACAGTACGATGACCATTCACAAAATATTCGTAAGTACAGTCAGGCCAATTTACCGTTTTATCCCTGTAATTACATCTAAGTACCACTGATTCCTCTAATGAATAATACAGCATAGTCCAACTATGAGTAAATCCTTCTTGGGCCAAGAGAAGGTGTGGCGCCACATTGTTCAAGTCCCGGAATCAGCCCTTAAGGGAGCAATCTATCTACTTACCCCTAAATCGGGGAAGAAGTGAATTTCGTCTTATGTAGTCGAATTTCCAGCACCCCAATCAGACGAGTCCCCAAAGTGGTAGGTTTGAGTCGGCGATCTGGCCACTCGCACCTGTACAAATCAAAGGACCGCTCTCATGGGTAAGAGTTCCCAACTCACTCAGGATTAAGGTCATGTTATCTATGGTCATCCTAGTGAAATGAAAGTCTTTGTCATGAACGATGTTATATAACGAGACGAAACATTTCGTGGTCTGGTCTTATACAAACTCTTTTCTATAGAGCATCACCGCTTGCATATCTTATACATGAATGGTCAGGATCAGACCATTTGTAGCACTTTACAACACTTGTAACATCTACGAAGCGGGTCACACTTATAGCATCAACAGGATAAGGTTTCCCTCTTTAATCCATATGCTACAGACGATTTAGGTTATCACTTAAAGCACGATCCACTTGTATGTCATCACATACATGCTTAAGTTACAACGATAACCAGGGATCTTAGTTTATTGGTTTGTGGTTAATGCAACTAAAATATCTCGTATATCAAAGACGGTAGTGAAGAAAATATCTCATATTATTACATCACAAATGTTTGTTCATACAAGTGTTTACAAACTACTAGACCCTACGAGATTTAGGGCATCAACCCCAACAAATTAGTCTAATTAAAGAGTTTAATGGATTAATCTTGTATCATTGGAGTTTGTAATATGTAGGTCCATAAGGTCCCCTTGTTAGCTCACTATGGATAAAAATAAGGAACAATTGTTTTTTGAACAATTTGAATTGTTTAAGTTATTTAAGAGAATTTAGTTATTAATTATATTAATATGATTAATATAAAGTATAATGTATATTAATACATTGTAATATATAGTTAATTATAAATATAATTTATAATTAAAACAATAAAATATGCGAGAGATAAATATTTGAATGAGATTCAAATATGATTTATATAAATACTATAGATTAAATTTTAATGTGTATATGATTCATACTAAAACAATAGATTATAAGAGAGATTTGCATTTTATAATGCATATTATATGGTTTGTTAATAAGTTAACTAACCATATAATATAAATACTATATTATTAATATTTTAATAATATAACTATAACTCTCCATGATAGGGGAGTTATTTGGCAGAACGTCAGAGGGACTCCCTCTGCCCCACTCTTCCTTTTAAGTTCTTTGGAAAACACAGAGTGGGAAAATTTTTGTGAGAAATTCTAAAAAACTCTCTCTCAGTATCAACACCTATCCCCTGTAAAATTTCCTCGGCCAAAAGTAACAAAGAAAAAGCCCACACATCCTTTCCTTGTTCTGAAGAATAACAAGATTATTAAGTGGTGGTGTCTGGATCTAAGGAAAAATCTCATTGTTAATCGAAAACTGTTTAGTTCGTTTTCTTGGAGAGGATTTTCGTGAAAAAGAGTTTTTCATCAAAGGTTAGTCTTCTCTTATCTAAACTCTCTATAGATTGTGTGCTTAAGTTTATTAAATATTTATCTTGTGATATTTTTTAGTTTGTTGAGTTCTCTGCATTTCAGTGTTTATCAAATTTAATTTTGAATTGTACGGTGTGCACACACTTCCGCAAGGAATTCGGTTCCTTCACTCCTCTCAACGCTTCAATAACAAATTCTTCCCTTGTCGTTTTTTTGCTCTTCCTTAAATTTAGTGTGCAATTAAATTGCTGGTAAAGGCTACTGACTATGTTATTGGAGCTTGGTGGGGAAGTTTAGTCGTCCCTACAACAGGTTTTTTTTTTTTTTTTTTTTTTTTTTTTTTTTTTTTTTTTTTTTTTTTTTTTTTTTTTTTTTTTTTTTTTTTTAGAGGCCAATGGTGATTAGTTTATCTTTTCAATATGTCTCTTGTGTTCCAAAATTCATATTAAAATATCTGAATCCGATTTAAACTTCATTTTCCCATTTTCTCTTCAGTTAGTTCATCCTCTGCTTTTGTTTCTATTTTGTGCATTGATCTGTATTATTAAAAATATATAAATCTAAATCATCTTGTTTTTTTTGTTTCAATTCATTGTTGATCTATTTTTGTTTTGATTTAGACTATCTTGAGTTAATTGATCCTCTTTTTTGTTTTCTTCACAATATATTGAAGTTGATGTTGAATTTGTTTATTGGAATTGAAATTTGTTTTGTTTTGATTTTTCTGCTTTCATGTTTTTGATTTTGTTTGCTGGAGTTGGATTTCTTCAAATGAAAGAGGAAATACATATCCATGAAGCCTCTATTGCTTTTTTTTTTTTTTTTTTTTTTGTAATTTCGTGTGATATATTATATATTAGTTAATATAATATTAATTGAATAATATTTTATAAATTGCCCAATCACCCATTTAATGCCAACTTAACCCTTACCTGCTTTAGTTAATATTGATTTTACTCTCTCTCATTATGTTTATTGAATTCACTATTAAAAAATATTGAGGTTAGGTGCACCAACTCCCCAACCAACCATCCCCCATCATCTCTTCTATTTATACGTGTCTTCCTCTCCGCATTATCTTGAGAAATCTCCACTGCCTCCTCTAATTTGGATTGCTAGTGAGTCATTCTTCCCATCTTCCCTTCTATTTATTTTTCCTCACTTTTGATTTTAATCATTTGGATGCTTTGCGTTTTGTAATATGTTTGTTTTCCTTTTTTACTTCAATGTTTTTACATTCATACAAGGGTGACCACGAATTGAACAATTGTGCTAAAAGGGGTACATTTTCCTTTCCATTTTTTTTTATAATAAAGTAGATATTTCGTTAATATGGTTTATTATTTTTGTTAGATTACATCTCTATACACCCTCCATCTATTCTTGGTGTTTTGAACTCTAGTCACTCCGAACCTAATCAAAACGTAAGTTGTATTATGTTTAATACTTATTTCTTTTGCATTTATATTTTTTTCTTATCTAAATATACATTGTTTTGTTTCTTGTAGGGCCCAAATTAATTACACATTTCTACATTTAATTTAGGTTATATTTATTTTCACATGTATTGAGACATTTGTTGGGGACATTATTATTTGCTTGTAGGTAGTTCTTACACATCATATTATTCGGGGTGAGTGTAATACATATTTAATAAGAAATTACAATTTTTTTCTTACTACATCATATAAATGGAATCAATTAATATTTTTCTACGATGTTATTTTTTATACATTGAAATATTCAAAATCATACCAATAGAAATATAAGATGAATCCATAAAGAAAGCTTGTACTTTAATTTTCAAGAATCATTGAAGTACAAAAGTTTTCACACCTTCCTTTGAAATGCAAAATAATTTTTTTTGTTATATTTAATGGTCCAAATGCAATAAATTTTGGACAAGGTAAATTTTAACCTTCGTGAAAAGACCCAGTTTTAGAAAAAATTTAATCTATATTCTACAAATTGGCCAAAAAGGATTATATATAGTCAGTTCCTCATTTCAATGCTTCGTAAATAAATTTTCTAAAAAAGTAGTTCGTAGATTATTTTTTTAAAAAAATAGTTGGTATATAAATTTAAAAAAACATAGTTGGTAAATAAATTTTTTAATAGTTAGTGCTATCTGTTCAAAAAAAATTGGTAAATAATTTCTTTAAAAAAAGCCTTGGTTGTTAAATAAATTTTATAAACTACTTGGTAAACAAATTTTTTTAAAAAATTATTTGGTAAATTAATTTTAAAAAGAAAAAAATCGGTGATAAAAGTTAAAAAAATAAATTAGTAGGTAAAAAAAAAAAAACAGTTGATAAACAAACTTTTTAAAAAAATCCTTTGGTAAATAAATTAAAAATATTTGATAAATAAATTTAAAAAATATTTGGTAAACAAATTTTTTTAAAAAATTATTTGGTAAATTAATTTTAAAAAGAAAAAAATCGGTGATAAAAGTTAAAAAAATAAATTAGTAGGTAAAAAAAAAAAAACAGTTGATAAACAAACTTTTTAAAAAAATCCTTTGGTAAATAAATTAAAAATATTTGATAAATAAATTTAAAAAATATTTGGTAAACAAATTTTTTTAAAAAATAGTTGGAAAACAAATTTCAAAACAAATAATTGGTAAAAAAAAATTATATATATATATTTGATAAATAAATTTCAAAAAATTGTTTGGTAAATAAATTTGTTTTAAAAAAATTGGTAAATAAATTATAAAAAAAACTAGTTGGTAAATGGTTAGTAAATAAATTTAGAAAAAAAATAGTTGGTAAATAGATTCTTTTAAAAATAGTTGTTATATTATCACCTTCTGAACATTATTATGAACAAGCACGAAAACGGTGCATCCGCCTATTTGCTTGGATCCTATAGATTGACCACCTAATATCTCAATCTAACACTATATAATTTGTGAACTTGTTTTTTGAAATGAGCACACGTTTGGCCATCTTAAATTATTTTATGATGTTCTAAAGAATGTAACCTTACTATACTATCACCTTTTGAACATCATTATGATATGAAATTTAAATATTCTATTCACACTTTAATTTTGACATAAATGATCTATATTATATAAACATAAACTATTAAGTTATCGAGTGCTTGAATATTTATGTGTAGAACATTAATTTTTTTTTTTTTATAATAACGTTAAGTTAGTAAGATTAAATATATCTAAAAAGATCAATTCATAAGTAATTAAGATTAAAAGGTGATTGTCAGATAGAAGGAAAAATGTTCATTTTATTGGAATATGATATGTATTTTGGTAAAAAAATATAATTGTTTCACAATTGAGTGTTCAATTTATGTGATTAAAATTAAATATGTCACACGTTTCAAAAAGAGAAAAAGATGTTATCAAATTTTTAAGATTATTTGGTGTTCATGTTTGTGTGCTAAGTACTTGTGTTTAGTTATAATTTATTTGGAATATATTTTGTGTTTAGAAATGAAGAAAAATATGTCATGCAATTGAGTATTCAAAAATTGAATGGAAGATTTTATGTTTAGTATATGAGTACTTTATAGAGAATATGTAATATTTTAGGAAGGAAAAAAATTGGATTTTTTTAAATTTTTCTTTGGAATTTTTTTTGGACCTAAAGAAATTAGGAAAATATTTGTATAGCTAAAAATTAAAGTTAATGATAAAAAAAAAAAAACCAAGACATAATCACTTTTGTTTAGAAAAACTATACTACATACCCAATTCCACTTAACTCAATTTTGCACTCTAAATACAGATTTTTTGAACTTAGCACCCTAAATACAGACAATAATTACCAACTTAACTCTGTATATAAAAAAAGACAATTTAACTCTCCAGATAATTTAACTCACCAAACAACAATTACTAATTCAACTCAACTTTGTGTTTTTATTGCGGCCCAAATACCCCCCCGGTATTTCCCCTTTTACATTATAAATTGAAGCTTATTTTGGTTGACTTAAGAAAAAAATGTTTTAAAAAAATTCATTTTTATTTAAATACTTTTGATAAAGAAAAAGTTTAAAATACACTTGAAAAATTATTTTGAGTGGTTACCAAATACTCCAATTTCTTCTAAAATAACTTATTTTAAAATTAAATATTTAAAAACGTATTCCAAATACACCTTTAATCATTATAATATATGAATTTACTAGTTTTAAAATTTTTGGTCGATAAATTAAGATGCAATGAAAGAAAAAAGCACGGAGGAAAAACATGATCAATTAATTCATCATCACGATGGTATATAAACGACCTTTGTATAAATTAAGTTTGAATTAGGTCTCTCCAAATCAATTAAATCATTATTTTTTCTTTTAGAAAAATAATCATTAACGCCTATGTCTATTTAAATTTCAATCAAATTATTGTTGTCTTCACTTCTTTCATACAACGTTAGTTACATAAATAGAATTCAAGTCTAAAATAATAGAATATATAGTACAAGAATAAAATAATTGCACATATAGAATAAAAAATGGTAAAAGACTAAAAAATCCATGCCTAATCACCATTTTGATCGATTCTTTTCGATCTTCTCAAATTGAAAGCTACCACTAATAGCAGCTATCAATGATAGCCATTGATAGTTGCTATCCCCTAATAGCTGCTATCACTAATAGCTACTATCAATAGTAGCTTTCAATTTGAGAAATATTAATAAAATATTGAAATATTAGCTTTTAATTTGCTATCAATTATCAATGACTATCATTGATACACTTTCATCAATTGGAATCAACATTGAAATATTAACAGTTAAGGCTATCAGTGGCTATCAATGATAGACTTCTATAAGTAGTTATCAATAATGAAAGAAAACCAACAACTTTGAAAGATTGAGCTATACCAATGATGGAAAACTATGAGTGTTTATCACTGATAAACTTTCATAAATTATTGTCAACTTTGAAATATTAACACATTAGCTATCACTAATAATCTTCTATCGTGACTATCATTAATATTAGCTATCTGTCGCTATCATTTATAGACTTTCATCAATTAGAATCAAACTTGAAATATTAACACTTAAAGCTAACAATGATAGACTTCTACAACTAGTTATGAACTTTCTAAGAAACTCAATGTATAGATTTCACCTAACTTCTATCACCGATATCACTAATATCACTCATATCGTGGTTATTAGTGATAACTTCTTTTACTGATAATATCACCGATAAAATACTATCAATGATCTTATTGATATCATGTTATTAATGATCTCATTGACATCATGCTATTAGTGATAGCTCTTTATCACGAAAACATGCTATCAGTGGTAGCTTCTATCATCAATAATGTGCTATCAGTGGTAGTTTTTATCATCGATAACGTGCTATCAGTGTTAGCTTCTATCACCGATAACATACTGACCACCTTATTATCCCTTTCCTTGTCCTTTTCAAACATTCATACAATCCATTTTCTTTTCGACACCTCTCAAGGGCACTTCCGTAAAAGACAGCGAACAACCAAGCTAAACCCTTCTTCTTCATTTGATTTTGTAAACAAATATTACGGTACACAAATATACAAATATTTCAATTTGTGCTCTTCATTTTGGGCCATCTATGCCATTTTTTCAAGTTTATTTCTAATAGACATCATACTCTTAAAGTCCTATAAAAAGGGGAAAAAAAGTATTGGTCTGTCTGATATCGTTCGCATTTCTCATTTTTTGATAAATAAACTTATTTAATAACCATTCTTGTTTCTTGTTTCAAACTTTTAAGAAATGTTTCTAGAAATGGTGCAATTTTTTTTACTAAAAAAATAGTTTCTTTCAAATCCATTTTCATTTGCTATTTATATTTAATGTTTAGTTATAATAATCAAACTTGATGATTGGCTTGTTGGTGTTAAGTCACTTATGAATTGAGTATTTCAAGTTTTGGATACAAAATTCGGTCTTATAATTCTTCTGAAAAAACGGAACAATAAAAAATCGGATAAATGAAAGAAAATTAAAAAAAAAAAGAAGAAAAAAACTGGAGAAAGGAAATAAAAGAAAAAAAGAAAAAAAGAAGCAAAAGCCAGAGAAAGGAAATAAAAAAAAAAGAAGCAAAATTTGGAAGCAAAAATCGAAGAAAGAAAAGAAAATAAAAAATAGAAAAAAGAGTGAAGAAGCAAAATCCAAAGAATGGAAAGAAAATAATAAAAAAGAAGGTGAAGAAGCAAAAACCGAAGAAAGGAAAGAAAATAAAAAAAATAGAAAAAAGAGTGAAGAAGCAAAATCCAAAGAATGGAAAGAAAATAAGAAAATAAAAATAATAAAAAAGAAGGTGAAGAAGCAAAAACCGAAGAAAGGAAAGAAAATAAAAAAAAAAAGAAGAAAGAAGCAAAAATCGGAGAAAAAAGAAATATTTTTTTTTAAAAAAAAAGAGTGTGTGCAACAAAACAAGACAAGAGAGGGCAAAATTGAAAATGGAAAAAAAAAAAAAAAAAAAAACTTGACTAGTCAACATTTTCATATTTGCAAATATTTTAAAAATGTGATATTTTTAGATTTTTCCTCTTATTTTACTATCTATACAAATATATTTTCTTTTAGAGATGTTCTCAAATATAGAAAATGAACTCAACTATTTGCACATATAACAAAATTTATCAAATTTTTTAAATGAGTAGATTTTTTTTTTTTGCTATATGTGTAAATAGTTTGATATTTTTCTATTTATAAAAAATTTTCTTTTTTTAATTTATCCCATATATATCAATATTATTTTTTGACCAAAGTCTTAAATGAATATTGATATATAAAATAATATTGCATATTGAAATATGTATCTCTTCCTAAAATGGAAGGAAGGAATAATTGAAGATAAAAAAAAAAAAAAAAAAAAATCTCTTGAGTCTGCGGATTATAATAACTTAAAAGGAGGTTCAATAATCTGATGCTCAAGCAGCCAACAAAATAAATAAATAATAAATAAAAGGGATAACCACACATAAGGGCCTAACAAAGGCTCTATATTGGGATTCATAGTGGGCCTTTTCCTTAATAATTCAAGTGGGCTCTGCAAGAGAACCCTATAAAAATGGGCCTTGAATGTACAGGCCCATCATTAATATGTTGCTTTATCTTAATTATTTTAAATTAATGATTGAGTTTGCAGGGGTATAGAATAATTTGGTATAAATTTTACATAAATTATAAGGAAAAACAACATTTCAACTATATATTTCACTAATGTCAATTTTGAAGAATTTTTTTTTGGTTTACACATGCATTAAATGTAAATTATTTTAGTATTTGATTACAGCAATAGATAATTTTTTCCTTCTTATTGTTCTGTAATTTCTCTCTCTCTAAATACATATATATTAATTTGAGTTTCTGAATTATATATATATATATGCTTTTGAATGTTATGCATATTATATTGTTTGCACGACTGATTGAATAAGAGTGAAATATTGCATGTTCAATAGTGTAATTCTATAGTTTTTGTACTATATGTGTTGGGAATTTAAATTTGAACATTTTTTTCCAGTCTTTTTTCTGTATGTACACAATTTTTATCCAACATATACACTTATGTAATGAACAAATTATGTATTTTTGAATAAGTGAGCTGGTTGAATGAAATTTTGACATATGAATATATTATGAAATCGAGAATTAAGAAAACAAACAACGTAAACAATCACAATAATTTACATGGTTCATTAACAGTGAGTTAGCTACGTCCACGGACAAAAGAAGAAAGTAAATTTATTATTAGAGAGAAATATTAGAGTACATATTATAAAAATGCCTGTAAGGATATAAAGTTACATCTTGTGATCAGTCATCTGAAGTGGCAAGTAATCGATTCAAGGTATTCGAATAGAATATACAATGTATACTAATGTTGAAATAAGGAAATGTAAATCAATTAAACAGTTCTAACCACCTTAACCTTATCTTCTAATTTTATCATATGTTTTCAGAGTTTCTCTCGAATAATCTTAACTTTTATCGTTCATTCTTTTTGAAAAGGCTCTAAATTCTCGAAGAAGATATAATTTTCTAAAGACACGTTGATGCTTACAACTTTGCAACCATCCATATATATAGTGTTACGGCGAGGAAAGTGAAAAGTTGAAGATTATGAGTTTTAGTAACCTTTTAAAATATGTATTAATGTATTAAATAGGTGTGTTTTAATTTAGATATAGTGGAGTTATTATAATTTAAATGGAATATTTTTTTATTAAAAAAAAAAAAAGAAATGGTGTGTTTTAATGAGGTCTATGGTGTGAGTTTAGAGGAGTTACAGAAATGTCGATAGGTTTCAATTAAAGAAAAAACTGTGGGCTTGAACATTAAAACTAAAATTAAACACATTTCTTTTTTCAACCAAGAAAAGAAAATTAATAAAATTAAAGTAAAAGTGCTTTTTTAACACCCACACAGGAGAATTGGGAGATGAGTGAAGTTTGTAAACAATGCTGTTTTAATGAGAAAGGAGAGAGATTATGGATAGTGGATTTAGTGGGGTTTCAATGATTGATTAGATTTTTAGGGTTAAATTTTATTTTAATTAGGTAAATGAGGTTGATTTTTTAAATGCCTTAGTTGAAGAGACGTATTCTGAAATATTTTATTATTTTTTTCAATTCACTAAAAAAAGGTCTGAATACATCGGTTGAACAGATGGCGTCAGAAAAGTGAGTTGTCAACTTGCTCGGTCTTTTCAATTCATTAAAAAAGAAAAGGAAAGTATGAATATGTCTGTCAGTGGCGTCAGAAAAGTGAGTTGTCAACTCACTCTGGATGCGTCTATTGAATAGACACATTCAGACCTCATCGACCGTTACACCTTTATTTATTTTTTGTTTTCTTCCCCTCATTTCCAACTTAAAACCCCTAAATAAACTTCATTTCTTCATCTTCTTCCTTTACAAACAACAAACACTCGAATCCTATCTTCTTCCCTTCATCGCTTCACCTTCTTCCTTTATTTTCAAATATCGATCATCTTCTGTCTTCATTTTCAAACACCCAAGAATCAAACTTCCATCTTCATATATTCTCCCCATATTTTCTTCCCATTTCAAATTTAACGATCATCGCAATCTTCAACTCCATATTATTAATTTGTTTCAGTTTAGTATTTTATTTGGTAAGTTGATATACTTTTGTTATTTAACAAAAAATTAAGTTTTTGATAATCTTTACCAATTTTTTTAATGTTTATTTTATTTACCGTGGATATTCTATCGAAGAAAAGTTCTACAAACCATCATTCAAAGTTTTTTTTGGGTAAGGTGCAATATTTTTCTTTTAATAAGTTATATATTTTTTATAGTGGGTTAATTTCTTTTGTATTGATTCTCATAATTTTTTTTATATTAGTTTGATTTCATAGACTTTCATAAGAGAGAATCATATGTGATTAACATTGTGTTATATATGTTTGGGTTAGCTATTAAAAATAGGTCATTAGACTTCTAAATGATTCTAGATTTTTTAAAAAAAATCACGAAGTGAATGACCTAATAAATTCAAAATCAAATGTACTAACGGGTTAATTGGAAAAATAAGATACTTTACAAAGATAATTAAACAAAAAGACACTTTTAAAACTATTTAGATAAATAGGGCATTATTTTTGTCCATATTGAAATGATTAGCTTTGAAGGGAAAAATTTTACATTTGAAATCATTAATAATTTATTTTTTCTTTTTGAGCATCATACGTAACAGAAAAATAATAAAAATCACATTTTCCATATCTTTTAGCATCACATGTAAAATGAGACTTTTTTTTACAAGAAAAAAAATCACATTTTCTCCATACTTTTAGTAAAAATAATCCAACTCAAATTTTTAAAAATCAAAATTTATCTTTAATTCACGTTCAAAGAAAAAATTTAATGTTATCTAAAAATTTATCCTTCACATCAAATACCTATCTATATTTATCACATGTAAAAGAAAAAGGTTTGAAATTAAGAGCATAATCAAACATCTTTTTTCATTTTACCAAAATTTTAAAACTTATTAGCAGTTTTAAATATAAAATTAAGAATATGTTTCTAATAGAAAAAAAATAGTGATATTACTTTATTTTGTGGGGAAAAGAAAAAGAAAAACTAAAATCAATGATATACCTTTTTTTATAAAAAGAATTAAAGAAAGAAAATGAAATCTAAAATGGTATTTAAATAAGAATATAAAGTTAATAGTGGTATTAGAGTAAATTACATTCCTTATTTGTTTACCTGATGAGTAAATGTTTATAACTCTTAACTATTATTCAAAATCATGTAATAAATCAAGCATTAAATTCTACACAAACCTATGCTATTAAATGTTTAATGATAAATGAATTAAAACAAAAATAAATATGGAATAGGATTTTAACGTCAATTTTGTATCTTCGGTTTTCTAAAGTCTATATTATTGAAAAGAGATTAGATGATATTAAACAAACCTAAAAATTAAAAATTAGTGAAATTCCATGTGATTGACTTAGGAAAATTTAAAAAAATGTATACATACATGTTAACGTTTTATTTTATAATGGATCAATGAGAGAATTTATTTTATAGTGGATTAATTGGAGAATTTGTTTTATAGTCGGTTAATTGGACGTTTTATTTCTCAATTGAAACAAAAATGTAAAATATCCATAATTTTGCATTGATTTTTTTTTTTATTTTGTTTACAATGGCTATTATGTCTGGGAAAAAACTCTACAATCAAGTCATTCAAAGATTATGTATATAGTTATTTACAATTATTTGGAATGATGTATTGATGATTGAATATTAAATGTTTGAATGTTAATGTTAATGTTATTTGTAGTATTATTGTTGTTGTTATGTTTACCGTTTATCTAGTCAATTTATTTAAGATTATCCACTTTAATATTGTAAATTTTATGATGATTAAAAAACAAAGATTCATGTTAATATAAAAGAATATTTATCATTGAGTCAAATGATGATGTATATCTTTAGTAACAATATTTATCATGATTTTGTACCTACTTTTTATTATTATTTTGTTTGAAGATGAATATTATTTTTTTAAAAAAACATTCCTTTATTTTTTTAAAAAAACATTCCTTTATTTTTTTAAAAAATATTCCTTTATAAAAATAGTAATAACAAATTAATATAATTGGCATAATATATACTTACATATATTAGATAAATATCATATTGCATTGGCCAAACTACAATGGACATTGTGGAATTTTTATGTTATATGCATGGAAACATTGTTAATGGGCCAAATGGGATAGAATATGATAGGCAACCATCTCTTCGTATAAACATGCGTCGTCGTTGACTTCAACACATTAATCGATGGATTATGTGATGCATTATCCATAAATAGAGATGATGGGGGTAGAGGTGATATTTAGATATGGTAGTTATGTCCTCTCCCTTAACATTTGAATTTTTTCCAACAACCCTAAATACACTACGTATGAAAGAAGGACAAATTTCACATGTCCATCCAGATGTCCATGATCAGTACGTGACATACCGACATCGTGGTGAGGGTATACACTTTATAGAGGAAAGTCAACCATCAAGTGTAAGAGGTCGTGGTGATCGTGGACTCTATGTGACTTAACATTATCAATCTAGGCGTAATAGAGTATCTTCTTCTAGTCGTGAATAAAAAAAATTGTACATATAATTAAATTTATTAATGAAATTGAAACACGAAAATGCACTTGCAGTCTACAACACATCCTAAAGAACCTTGAATATTATTTATAAAAATCGAAAATTAATATCTATATTTTTGCACAGGTTTCTAACAATTTTAAACAAAAACATTAATTTGAAATTAAACTAATTGAATACTATTAAAATTAATATTGAGTATATCAAATCAAACATAAAAATTTCTTAATCTCAAAGTAATATTATTGTTTATACGGTTAAAAAATTAGTAATATTACTATTAAAATAAAAAATGAGATTAGTGAGATAGTTGATTTTAGGTAACAATGATTTAGAATTAAATAAATAGAATATCATTAACTATAAAAAAAAACATAAGTAAAGAATGAGTTGATTTAGAGTTATTAAAAGAATAAAAAAAATAAAAATAAAAAATGTTTTTTTTACCCAAATTGTATGTGTCTCTTGAAGAGACTCATTATTAATTTGTTTTATTATTATTTATGAATGTGTTTCAAGAGACACATTTTTTATTATTATTTATTTTTTAATGAATGGGTCTCTTATTCTTATTTATTTTTTGTTTTGTTTAATTAATACATTCTTGAAGATATGCATTCAAGCCCCCAAAAAAATAATAAAATTTTCTAAAATGCGTCTCTTCAAGAGACACATTTGGATAAAGACAAAAAATCAACCCCATTTACTTAAATAAATTGAAAAGTACCTCATTTTTCCTAACTAAAATAAAATTTAACCCTAAAATTCTAATTAACCCGGGTTTTCAATGAGAGGAGGAGTGAGGCTAAAATCTAAAACTAAAATCATGTTGCCTTTTGTCATGAAAGAAAAAAACAATAAGAAGGAATAATATAACTGAACCGTGAGAAATAATAGAGGGGGAAAGAGTTGAGGTTAAATTAGGTATTTAAGAAATTTATAAGGGTAAAATTGTCCAAAAAGAGTCTCCATAAACTTTAAAAACGACCGTTTTAATGTTTATTTTGTCCCTATTGTTAAGATTTTGTTAACTCTTGACGAAATTGCATCTAGCACGTGTTGAGTAAAATGATGGTGAAATAAAATGTCGACAACCAACAAGCCAAAATATTGAACGACCAAAATCTTGAATGCAAAATGACTTTTGAATTCTCTTATAGAAAAATCGCAAACCTATATTTTTAGTGTGACTAGCTTATTTGACAGCCTAGTCGTCTAAAAATATAAGTTATCTCATCATTTTGTTTGAGAGTTAACAAAATCTAAAACATTTTTTAAAAAGTTTAAGGACTAGCATAAACGTCTTTAAAAGTTTAAAAATCAAAATAGAACATGATTCAAAATTCAGGGACTAAAATAGAACAATATTCAAAATTCATGATCAAAATAGAACCAGATTCAAAATTCAGATACCAAAATGGAATTTAAACCTATCTTATATTATTAAACATATCCCACATTTATGAAATATAAATATAGAATGAAACAATAAGATACTTCTTAAATAACAAAAAACATACAAATATAAACATACTCTTGTAAAATTAAGGAATAATGAGAATAAATAACTATTAGGCCCATTATGGTAGTTTTGTAGTTAAAACTCGAAAATTGAAAAACGAAAAATATAAATGGTCCTGGTTGAATTTTCTATCATCATCCTCTCCTATATCTATGAACAAAAGATAGGAATATTGTATTAGATAGTATGTTGAGTTTGAGGGCAGAACAATTTTCTTACGAGTAGTCCATCGACACGCATTTGAAGAGCATGGTGGAGTGGATGAACTGGGAGCTAGCCGTCGAAGGCAGAGTCAGGCAGGGATTGTTAGATAGCATGAGGTTTCATCTCAAAACCAATTGGCAATGTGAGGAGTAACCCATCTATGTTATAAGGAGTTTGAGTCCCCTTAGTTGTTCTAATGTAGGATTCTCAACATGCCCCTTCAAGATAGTGCCTCTTTTGGGTTCACCAATCTTGATCGGATCACAATTTCTTCTTATTGGACCGACATCACCCGTTTGGGCTTTATGATCTCAAAACCAAAAAATGATTGAGGATCGCCTGCATCTTAACCATACCTCCGACATAGGCATGCCATATTTGAGGATCTAAATTTTTCTCTGCTTCTTTCATTCGAAGGATTGTGTTTCCCCCCAAAATGTAAACATTGAAGAAAAGGAATCAAAGAAAACTAATGAGAAAAATAGAGCCCCTCCTCAAATATTTATATCATAATATATCATATACATTATATTAATTGCATCTTATATAATTAATTCATTTAATTAAGTTGAACCATTCAAATTAATTCAAAATTAATTTAATTCTCATTAATCCTTATTGAGTTTACAAGAGGACAAGAAAACTTATGACCTAAGCTTAAAAATGAAGAAATCAAGAGTAGCCATTTCAACAAACACCTAAGGAGCATATTTCCAGACAAACCAATTCGAACCTATTGCAAATCAAAGTACCCTTAACTTCAAAAATAAAGAAATCCAAGATCAGACACGGGACCAAAGAAAAATTGACAACTACCAAAAAAACTAATTGGATAGAAGAACCCCTATAAACCCATCATTCTTTGGACAGAAAACGTAAGCTCGGAAGCTCGAAACACAAAATTTTGAAGATGAAGAAAGAGATCAGTAAATGAAGGAACATAATGAAATATCTTTTTCTGAACAGATTTTACAAATCGGGATTTGCGTGAAGTTGAGAGTGAACAGAGCAAATACCAGTGTGCATGCGTGCCCTAACTTAAGAGGAGGAGAGAGTAGTCCTTCAACTTGATCTTATTCAATGGAGAGAACCCTTCAACATTTGAGAGGAAGAAGAAGATCGATAGAGAGAAACCCTTGGTGAGAAGAAACAAAACGAAAAAAATTGGGAACAAAACGGGAGAAACTTTTTTTTTTTTTTTTTTGTTCCTAAAATTTCTCAAAATTTTGGGAACGGTCTTTAATTTTGGGAACAGGCAATCAGAAATGTTATCAAACAAACACGTTCCTTAAAAAATGAGAAAAAGGAAACAGGAAACAGGAAATAGGAAATGGGAAACGGAAACATTATCAAATGGGCCCTTCATTATTGAATTATTTTTGTTCAACAAGTGGAGATAATATTTTTAGATCCATTATAAAAATGTTGGTTCTTTTTTTGTTTGTTTCTTTAACGCCTTATTAGTTCATACTAAATTTTATGGTTAATAATATTTTGTTTAATACCACACTAAGTTCTGTCATTGTTCAAATTACTTGTATGTTTAATTGGTATAATTTTTTTATAAAAAATTTGAGGTTTGAAATCTCTATTCATGCAATTGTAGTACTAAAAAAAAGGAAACGTACTCTCAAATTTATTGATGTACACATTTTTTGCTGACACAATGCAACTTATAGGGATTTTTTATCCTCAGATTGGAACCCAAACAAACAAATCATTAATTTAAATAATATATTTTAGCATAATGTTTTTAAATTTCTTAATACAATAATTTAGAGGGAAAGGTTATAATATGAAATCTCTTAGAATATATATCTCTTGAGCTATACTTAATTTTACAATGCAGTCTTTTTTAATCCATAATAAGATGACTTAAAATTTTATTGAGTTGTAACTTTTTTTAAAAAATATATATTATCAATATTTATGTATTTATATGAATAAATCATTACAACTTCTCTTTTTCGGTGGTAATTGAATCAAATATTATTAGACTTATTAGACTAAATTCGAGAGGATGGTAAAAATTTATCCATAGCTAAGATAATTTTGGATGAGGTTCTTCGATTGATTTCGTGTCATGGAGATTCAATCTTTTTACCATATTAACTAATCCCAAACTAAATTTGCTAATGGTCTTGTTCATTGGGTGTGGAATGAGACTGGTTCTCATGTATGGTAAGAAAATTTTCCTGTGTGGGTGGCAACTCTTATCAATTTGGATAAAGACTTTTTTTTTTTAATGAATTCTTTATTTTTTTAAAAAAAATCATTAAAACTTCTATATGAATTATATTTATCTTTTGTACTTTTCCCTCTCATAATTTTTTCTTTTTTTTTTACAACATCTACGGGTGGGAGATTCAACCTCCAATCTGAGATAGAGTCGTATGCCAATATCACTGAGACAAGTTTATTTTGACTTTTTCCTCATAATTCAATGATAAACAAATTAAATTTTACAACTAGTCTAAAAGAAAGAATGATAGACAACGGAAAGAATTTTAGTACTATAGTAGTATGGTACTTATTTTTTTCACACTATAAAATTGAATTCTAAATATTGTTTAATGGTAGTCTCCACTTTATTTTTAAAATGACATTTTTTAGAATTATTTTTAAATGATGTTAATGTGGTAACCACTTAATGAATATAGTGTCCATACTACGATAACATAGAAAATTTATCCGGTAGTTATTACCATCTACAATCGTGATAGCACCGAAAATATTTATCTTATTGCCTCTAATCTTGCTCATTTATGATATTTAAGGTGCTTAAATGTTTATATTTGTAGGATCTCAAGTAATACATGAAGGAATCGAATTCTCAATGCGGAAGCAAACGATCGCCTTTGTGTTAATGAATTTGATTTTGAAACTAATTAAAATAGAGAACTAAAAAAAAAGAATAAACAACATGATTTTTTAAAATTAAACAGAGAAGAAAAGGAAGATCTGTAGACTTAGCCTTGAAGAACTCTTTCTTCACGAATTCCTTTCCAGTGATCGTGAACGAAAACCTTCTTCTACGGATTTGGCAACATCTCCAAACATGGAAACCGCCAATACTATCTTCCTTGCTATTCTCAAAGTGAGAAATCATGACGGAGTTGTGGACTCGTTAAGGATTTTGGTGAGGAAATTGGAGAATTTTTTTAAAGAGATCTAATTGAGGAAGGAGAAGAATGCAGAGGAACTTTTCTGTGTTTTTCAATTTGAAAAAACCAAACAACAAAACTCAGCAGGTTTTTTTTTTACGTATATGAGAGATGAGAGAAGTTATCAAATAACTCCCTTTATCATGTAAAATAACTCGCTTATTAAATTAATATAATTAAATAAAACTATATATTATATCCCATATAATAACCTGTAATTTATATTGTATCATATATAATATGAACTAACATTATATTCTCTCATACAACCTATAGTTTTAATATGAATCATATCCATATTAAATTAATCTATAGTTTTTATATGAATCTCATTCATATAATTAATATTTGAATTATATTAAAATATTTATTTCTCTCATTAAATTTTGTGTTATAATATATCCATATACATTATATTAATTACATCTAATACAATTAATTTTCTTTAATTAATTGAACAATTCAAATTAATCTAAAATTAATTCATTTTCATTAAACCTGAGTTAGCAAAGGGATTTTATGAACCTACAGATTAGAAGCTCTAATAATACGAGATTAATTAATTAAACACTTTAAATCAACATTCATTAACTACGGATCACTCCACTGAAAACCGACAGCTACACTCTTCGTACTATAGATATATTTCTGTGTTTATTGGATATAACCAATCAACAGTAAATTGGTCCTTCACAAATTGCTCGTAACTACAAGTGGGTCAAAATTATCATTTTACCCCTGTAGTTACATCTAACTCCTTAAATGCCATTGATTCCTCTAATGAACAACTAGTCTATAGTCCAACTATAAATTAATGAACAACTAGTCTATAGTCCAACTATAAATTAATGAACAACTAGTCTATAGTCCAACTATAAATTAACCCCTCTCAGACCAATGAGAGGGTGAGGCTTCATTGTTCAAGACTTGGAATCGGTTATTAAGGGAGCAATTTATCTACTTTTTCTGTCTACGGAAAGAAGTGAATTCTATCTTGTGTAGTTGTCTTCCCAGCTCCCTACTCTGCAAATCCCCAAAATGGTAGACATATTGAGTCGACGAATTTGGCCACACTTACCCATTCAGATCAAAAAGACCGTTCTCATAGACAGGAGTTCACAACTCACTTAGGATTAAGGTCAAGTCACCTACGATCATCCTAGTGAAATGTAAATCTCTATAAGAAACGGTGCTATAAAGAAAGACTAATCATTTCGTGGTTTGGTCTTATACAAACTCCTTGTGTAGGATACATCCATTTATATATCTCCACATGGGCGATTATGATCAAATCATTTGTAATACTTTACAACAATTGTAACAATTACAAAACGGGTCGTATCTGTAATGTCACCAGGATAAGGTACCCAACCTTATCCATATACTACAGATCATTCAGATTATTACTTGAATACGATCCACCTATATGTATACCACATAATGTTCAAGTTACATAAAATAACTTTGTACCTTAGTTTATTGGATTGAGTTAAAGCACAAAATAAAATAATTTTTATTTTATTAATAACAATTTGTTTATATAAGTTTACAAACTACAAGTACAAAGAGATTTATGACACCAATTCCAACAATACAAGCATTTTGGAGCGTTGTGGGTCGTTCGGTTTAAATTTCTACAACATTAGTTTTTAGGTCGTTCAGTTTAAATTTTTACAACATTAGTTTTTAGGTTTTCTTTCATATTTTATCTGTAATCAAGCAAAAACGATGTTGGATTCTACCTTTTCCACCACCATGAGAAGATAAGATCTATGCTTTTCAAGTTTATAAGGTTTTGAGGGAACCATTTTTTGAGTATTTTGATAATTTGATTGAGATTTCTTGTCTATGGGTTTTACTCTTGATTTATTGATTATGAATTACATTCTCTTATTAATGATTGACAACCAATGCTTGATTGTGCAATTTGATGCTTTAGATCAATGTATAATACGTGACATAAAATTGTATGTTAATCTCCAAGAAGAAATAGGTTAGATAGGCTTCTAATTTGTGGTTGAGTACAAAAAGCATTGTTCTATCGATCTAAGGAAAACCATATTAAATTTCTAATTAGGCTTTTTCTATTGGAAATTTATCCTAGCATAATCCCTAAAGCATAATGTGGTTAGTTTAGGATACTTTTCATATAATTAAACTGTCTAATTTGATATTTTGGACCATTGGTTAGCTTTTCTAATCTATTGGGCTAGGCATAGGTAAGAAGTTAAAATCATGCTTTGATAATTCAATGATCAAAATTACATTGAGTGATTATTTCCCTAAGCTAGAACGTTTTATTTGATTACATATCTATCCTTTACTTTCTTTGTACTTTATTTTCATGCATATTCAAATCTCAAACCAGACAAAACCTCCCCTATTTACCGCTTTAATAAAATAATTAACTTTGAGAAACTAATGTTTGTGCTTCCCTGCGAATCGATCTTATCTTGCCACTTGGTATAGATAGTATTGATTGGTACAATATAACTTTCATTTGATTTATCATTTGTCGGCGACAGTAAAAGGCTACATCAAATTGGTGTCGTTGTCGAGGAAGCCAATTAGTTTTTCTTAGTTAGTTTTAGTTAAAGTATTCTTTTGCTTTGATATGTTTTCTTTTTATGTAAGTGTTCTAAGCATGACAAAATATCATTAGCAAGGTTGGGAAAAATCTAGTGAAGCATCTCTGTCTAATGATGAGGTTAGTGACCTTCGTTGTCAACTTTCCAAGTTTTCGTTGATTAGGCAAATGGTTGCAGGGAGACCGCAACAAGTATAGCCATGTAGGATTTGCTCATTGCCATGAGCCTAGATGGGAGGAGCCATTTGCCTATGGAAACTTAGGACAGGACTAGAGCCACTATGTTTCATACCTTACCGTGTCCAACATGTTGATGCATGCTCCCTCTACCCACTCAGATATGCCTTTAGAGGAATTGGATATGGAACTTTCTAACAGCTCTTCAGAGTTTCAATAGGAACCTCTTTATGGATAGAAGGAGTTCTTAAGCTTCCAATAGGACAGTTTTTATTCCGGATCGGAGGCTAGAATTGACCTTCATATCTTAAGTGACCTTGTCACTCAAGCTAAATTAGTTGGGAAGCTAGACAAGTCATTGTCGTAACCATCCTCTATGATTACTAAGATATGCAGTAATGAGGTAATCGACATCGACTGCCAAGTTGAGTAGTTGATTCCTCAAACTGCAAGCCAAGATTTTGTGCAGTCACTGGAAAACCCACCAGAGCTATCCATCATTTATACCACTAAGACTGAGTTCCTTGCAGAATATTCGTTCGGCGATGATGAAGATGTGTACCCTCTGTCATGTTCAGAACAAATTTGTGAGGCTAAGTATAAACCTGAGTTTCATCTCGATGAGCCCCAAGTGATAGAGTTAGAGGTCGCAAAGCCTCGTCCTATTCTTCCCTCTGGCATATCTTACATTTTTTTAATACTGCTTATATGTTCCTTACGAGTCTGGTGAGTCTTTTTTTATATTTGACTCTTTTGAGTCATTTGAGTCATTTGAGTCTTTGGATTCTTTCTTTTTGCCTTTATTTAGATATATAGAAAAAATCAAATTCAACCTGTTCGGCACCTTTCAAAACCAAAGAAGCTTGTTGCACTTTGAATGCTACATCAATTCAAGCAAGAAATGGTCAAAGAAGTATGAGAACTTCTATGTGCCTTAATAGGGGACAGATCATGTCGAGCAACCAATTTTAAAAATTTGGGCTTCTTGGAGGCAACCAGGAATTTAAATTTATTTTCTTTCCTTTTACTATTTTCTAGCTTAGCTTTTTCTTTTTACTTTCTTAGGTGCTAGAGGAAAAGGGGGAAAAGCACTAGAAGAAATTCGGGCCAACCGACATTAAAGGTCTTCAGTGAAATTTTCAATCGACATTAAAGGTCTTTAATGTCAGTTGCAACCGACATTAAAGTCTGTTTTTTTTTTTAAAATTCTTAACCGACATTGAAGCCCGAATCTGTCTGTTTTTTTTTAAATTCCTTCGCCGAATCCATTTTTTTGGTCAAAAAGTATAACATGACACATCATCATCAAACGCTGTGGCTATGACATATTATTTATGTATGGATTGTAAATCTATTACATTTAATCCACAAATTTTGCTATAAAATTATAATTTAAAAGGCCATACAATAATTCAGCCCTTGAAAACACAAATTACAAGTAATACAAACATTATGAGTTTATTGTCCGTCTCCACTTGGTCGGTATGGATCCCTTCATAATTCTTCTTGAATAGACCCCTCCAGCTTCAGCAGTGTCTGGTTATAGGCATCTTTGTCTGACCACTGTTGTTCAAAGGATTACAAACAAAAAAAGTTTAAGACAAATGATTGAAAGTGAAAATGTGATCTAAATTCATATTCAACTAACCGTGTTTATTGGGAATGTGTATAAATGGTACATTCAAGGCAAAATTCTTTACTAGAGTTCCCCAAGAAAAAGCATAAAGAGGTTGTGATGCCAAATCTTTACTCCTTGCACCTACAAAACAAGAAAATTCAATAGTTGAATAAATGAGAGAATCTTCTTTTTAAAACTGTGAGTCATCAACTAAAACTTATTAAAACTGTGAGTCAAACATTCTTTTAGTGTATTTAATTAGCATAATGCACATCTTCTCAAGCCAGTCAATCGTTTAGTTCCTGCATCTATTGCTTAGCTTCGTGTAGCTCAATCGTTTAGTAAACGATCATGCTCATAGGCTATCGTTTAGCTACCGTGCCCATTGTTTACCTCCATCGTTTAGCGTTGACGCCTTATCGTCTAACGCATTCGCCTATCGCTTAATGTCATTGTCTATCGCTTAGCATTCCGCCTATCGTGTAGCGCGTCCCTTCATCGTCTAGCGCTCATGCCCATCGCGTAGCGCCGTCGTGTAGTCTATCGCTTAGCGCCCATGCATCTGCTATACGATCTTCCAGTGCTCGCGCATATCTACACAATTGTCTGGCGCATCACTTAGCTCTGCGCATCTACTATACGATCGTCCACCTCATTGTTTAGCTCACCGCATTGCTACACGATCGTCCAGCACCTACCTACACAATCGCCTACCTCATTGTGTAGTACTATGGTGCGTTATTTTATGAAGTGAACATATGGAATGAGATGCGGTGATGGAAATGCGTTGAGCAACAAGTTTTCTCAATGAAATCCAAGTATAAACCCCACTGAGTTTCCTGGTAAGTGTAGGGTCGAACTCAGGGATTTTGGGAAAACAATATGCGGTAATAATTTCTCAGAAGACTTTGGGTAACCAAATAAATCAATAGTTGTTTGGGTTGTTGTTTGCGGTGATACAATAAATAAATGCGGCAGATTTGAGAAAGTTTGATTATGCGATAGATGCATTGAGTATGCAAAGAACGGGTTGAGAAGGTCTTTAGCTAGCGTTTCCTGGGAATGCGTCAAGCTATGCGGTCATGCTACACTCATGCAACAGTAAATCGTTTTTCAATGAAAATGCAGTGCTCCTAAGTCTAAGATGCATGTGTTGAAGGCAACAGTGTTCATAGAGCTTATTCCTAAGTCAATACTATTTTCCTATGCGATGATGCAAGATGCACACAAAGACAAGATGACTGCACACAATCATATCCTATCTCTAGGATGCATGTGATGCGTTAATAGTAGACAATGCTTATTCCTAAGCTCCTATCTCTTGATTATGCGTTCTAATCTGACTCTCCCGAGCCTAGATTCTAACCTGACTTTTTCAAGCCTAGATCTTGTCCGTAGACTACCCTCCCAAGTATCTCTAACGGATGAATGAAGCATACATAATACAAGATAAACACATAGAATGAAGATCCCCAGTTATGCTAGCTAAGTGCTTCTCAACCCATTCAACAGGTTTAGCTACTCAGCATGATAAGCAGAGAGTGAACAAATATAAAGAAGTAAATTCCATTTCTATAGATAAGTTTGTGTACAAAATGACAATGGAAGTTAATGATAGAGAGCCTAGTAGCAATCCCTTGCTTCCCAAGGCCTTTACATTGTCAACTCTATTCTGTTCAAAAGATATTCCTACTTCTGCAGGAGCTGGCCCTCTCTCTGATCTTAAAGCTTCCGGCACTCTCCCAAGTTCACTGGAACGATCTATCAGCACAATCTCGCTTCTCCTGCTTCCACCTTAAAATAAAAGAAAATCTAAGAACAGGGCTAAACTATCTAAGGAAAATTCTCTAACTCTCCAAACTCCTTTTTTGAAGGTTACCTTTGGTATTTATAGAGCCTTCGGGGTGAAAGGCGGCTTTTCTCTTATGATTGCACAGATGGATGGCTTTAATTCTCTGACTGGTGTGCCAAATATTTGTCATCGAAAAGTTGAGTGTACTTGTTATCGTTAGTGGCTTGTCAACTTAATTCGGATTCGACTGTCATAGCTTTCTGTCCCATCATGATTAATTATGCTTTTCACCCAGATGCGCCGACTCTATGCGGTAATCCTTTTTTAGCAGATGTTTGCGAGCACAAATCATCGCAAAGCCTTGCGGTAATGCTGCGCTCGACCATTGATTTCTTGTGATCGCGCTTTCTGGCCTGTTTTAATGCATATTCTGCATAAAAATACCAAAGTTAACTGTTCTTACGCGTTGAACGCATGCGACCGCAATGTTATGAACTTAATGCCTTTTGGACGCAATCTAACATATTTTAACAATGCAAACCTTCATTGTTTAATAACTTAGCACTGTAATAACGTACATTTCTGCCTATTATCATGCTACCCATTTGCTACACGATCGTCTACCTAGCGCCTTACGCTCAACATTTCGCTTTCACTGCTCTTGCTCACGCATACCCAACATAGGAGCAACTCTTGTCAATGCCTCTTGCCAATACTTCAACAAATGTATCATATACAACAAAACCATTAATCAAATCGAATTTCAAAGGCCATAGACACATAAAAAGTAGGCCCAAATCTAGGAGCAGAAAGATATATTGAAGTGAAACCACAACTGGCTTTCATTGAGACATTTACACAAACACTTGAGAAGCGTAACATAAGAACAAAAATTGTTGTGAGTTAAGAGAGGATAGAGAAGAAGAGCATACTGATCTGGACGAACAACGAACGGCGAACTTCAGATCTAACGACGAATAGCGGCACACGGATCAATGTGTCTGCTCATCGTCTAGCGCAATACTACTATCTTTTAGCTATCGACGATCGTCCAGCGCCCGCCTAAACGATCGTCTAGTGCTCGTGCATATCTACACGATCGTCTAGCGCTGAGAGAAAAGTTGAGAGATGTAACATAAGAACAAAAATTGTTGTGAGTTTAAGAGAGGAAAAAGAAGAAGAACATACTGATCTGGAGGAACGACGAACGGCGAACTTCAGATCTGGACTTCAAATCGAATGACGAACGGCGACACACGGATCCGGGCAACTTCAGATCTGGACTTCAGATCCTGGCAACTGGGTGTGGCGGCGTGGGTTGCACAACGAACAGACCTGCATGGAAGCTAGATCTATACCACAACAGACCTGCACGGGTTGCACGGCGGCACGGGTTACGCTATCCATTAGCAAGGGTTTGGAAGAGAGACATGAGAAAGAAGAGAGTCTGAAGAGGAAAGTGTGAGAATGAGAGGAAAAATAAAATAGAGGGGAGTGAAGAGGGAAAAATTAAGCGGGTCTTTAATGTCAGTTTAAAACCGACATTAAAGGTACCCTACAATGTCAGTTTAAAACCGACATTAAAGATCCGCTTTTAAAAAAAATGGACATTATACATCCGATTTCACTTTTTTCAACCGACATTAAAGGCCAAAATTCTTGTAGTGAAGATAGGGAGAAGCAACATCACCACCGCCCAATGCACATAAATGTTATCAGGAGAGGTTTTCTGTTCCTTTGTCTTTTTTTTAATGCCCTGATTAGGGATATATTAAGGACAATGTATCATTTTAAGTTAAGGGGAGGGGAGGGGGGATGTTTGTGCTATGGCTGGAGCCCTTGAGCATTTGAGCTTGAGTTTTTGTTTGTGTGCTTTATATATATGTTAGCTCACATTTGTGATTCTTTATTATGACTAGTTGATGACGCACTCCCTTGTGATTTTAATTTGTATGAAATGATGTTTGAGATGAATAATCATGATTTTTAGCCATTTAAAAAAAAAATCTTATTTTTCATGCACGTTTAAGTTCTTTGTTTGCCTACATTAGGTCTCACATGCTTAGAATTGTATTACTTGGCTTGTATTTTTATTGTCATTCCGAAAGGCCTCATTGATTAGAGAGGGTCTTGCATGATAGGTTGTAATGTAATGCTGAGGAAGAGAAAAATGATTTATATGTTTGTTTAAAAATCGGTTGATACAATGTTACACTGAAAAGAATATATATATATATATATATATATATATATTGAACCTATGATATTTATGCATGAGTAGGGGTAGAAAGAGCTATCTTACTGTTATTAGTTAGAACACTCGTGAGAAAAGAGTGAGTATAGTTTCATACAGTGATGTGTGAAAGCTAATACTACTAGATAAAAAGAACATAAGTTTAGGGCCCTAGAGTTTAATTTCAGGCGCTTTAGTTGACATATTGTCATCTTGTTTACTTTGATTCATGATAGTTAGTGCTTGAGCCAGTGTAGGGAAAAAACAAATTAAGAGTTATTTAAAACCATTTCGGGTTGTTAGGACTTAATTAGATGGGTTTTGAACTCATTCATGCATGAATAGATCTAAGAATTAATTTTAAATTGACCTTCATTGATTGATTATGAATTGATTTCACTGTTTAGTACAAGTTTAATCTTAGGAGACTGTTGAGACTTGAGTAACAAACCATGCAAATTAAATGAGCATATATTTTGTGTGATTGTGCGTTCATTCTACTTTGCTCGAGGATGATTAAGAATTAAGTTGAGGGTGTTTGATAGCACCTAAAATATGCTAAAGCCTCTAATTTTGCCCATTTATGATATTTAATGTGTTTAAATGTTTATATTTCTATGATCTCGAGTAATATAGGCATCTCAGAGCGTTATAGGTCGTTTGGGATTAATTTTGGAGCAATTAGGAGCTAAAAAGGGATACAAGATTTCAAATGGGAGAGAAAATGGCAAAAGTGTCCCTAGACAAGAGCATTTTGGTGTCGTCGTGTGGTTATAAAAACTGTTTTTTAGATTTTAGATCATATCTTTTGATCCAGGTGGCCATTTTGGGCGAATGACCACTCGTTTTCTTCATTTTTTTTGCTCTCCATCCATCCACGACATTAGTTTTTAGGTTTTATTTCATATTATTTTTGTACTCAAGTAAAAACATTTTGGGTTCTATCTTTTCCACCACCATGGGAAGGTAAGATCTATGGTTCTCTAGTTTAGGGGATTTTGGACGAATCCACTGTGTTTTTTTGGAGTATTTTGATAATTTGATTGAGATTTCTTGTCTATGGATTTTACTCTTTATTTATTGACTATGAATTACATTCTCTTATTATTGACTGACAACCAATGTTTGATTGTACAATTCGATGCTTTAGATTAACGTATAATAAGTGACATATAATTATATGTTAATCTTCAAGAAGTAATAGGTTCGATAGGCTTGTAATTTGTGGTCACCAACAAAGAGCATTGTTCTATCGACCTAGAGAAAACCATATTAAATTGTTAATTAGGCTTTTTCTATTGGAAATTTATCCTAGTGTAAGCCCTAAAGTATAATGCGGTTAGTTAGATCGATTAGGATGCTTCTCATCTAATTAAATTGGCTAATTTGATATTTTGGACCATTGGTTAGCTTTTCTAATCAATTGGTCTAGGCATAAGTAAGAAGTTAAAATCATGCTTTGATAATTTGATGATCATAATTACACTGGGTGATTCTATTCCTCTAAACTAGAACGTTTCGTTTGATTGCATATCTATTCTTTACTAGTACTTTATTTTCATGCATATTCAAATCTCAACCCACACAAAATCTCTCATTTATCGCTTTAACTAAATAAATTAACTTTGAAAAACTAACCTTCGTGCTTCCTTCTCTGCGGTTCAACCCCATCTTACCACTTGTATTATTTAGTAGTATAGGTACTATTGATTGGTACAATATAAATTTAGTTTGATGTGTCATTTCCTAGTGACAGTAAAAGGTTACATCAAAGAGTAAATTTTAAATTAAAGGAGAGAAAAATTTTAGTTGGTATTCTATATAGAGAAAAAATACAATTCATGCACATTTCTCTTAGAAAAGTATATATTTGAATGTTAACTTTTCCAACATCAGTATATATCTCAAATTTATAGATATATTGTAAATCATGATATTTGAGGACCATAAAGGTTAAGAACACTTACATTTAACCAATACGAACATAATTGGCAAATGAGTATCAAACATATACTTTGACCTAAAATGAAAGAAAAAGAGAAATTTCAAATTTCAGTCCTACAGTTGGAAAATATATATTTTTTAAAAAAATAATAATTTATATTGAAATATTATTTTCATCCTTCTACTTTGAATTATATTGTTTTAATCATTGTTACATTAATTTTTTTAAATGTCTATGTATAGCATTATTTCAATGAATTCTAGAAATATACATGACGACTTTTATTAAACGAAAAACTAAAGTTAAAATTTATTAAATTGGAACAACATAATAGATTAAATTTAGAGAATTTGAAGTATGGAACTAAAATCCGCCAAAACAAGCATAGCTCCCACCAAAAAAATATGTGGTTTATTAAAAGACAAATTTTATTCTATGTGGTCTTAAAAGTTAAAATTTAGTCCTAATTAGTTGGTCCTGAAAATATTCAGGATTAAATTTTAATTATAAATTATAAGGACGGAATTTAGACGGATTTAAATCAAAGGACCAGATCAGTAATTTAACCTAAAACTTAATTGTTAAAAGAAAATAATGTTCTTGGTTTTGAAGAAACAAGTCGTGAATCCCAAAATTCTACATCGGCTTATCAAAACCAACAAACTCTTCTCACATTCTTCCCACGAATGGAGTAATAATTAAAATAACATCCCATATCATTCATCCATAATTTTTCATTAATTAAAAAGATTAGCAATATAGAATTCTGGATCGGGCCAGTCTTACCCGGATCCGCAACCAATTTCAATTCATCTTCCTACACCCCCCCCCCCCCCCCGAATGATCCGCAGCCATCGATTTCTTTCAGGTACAGCCAAAACTTTCACCTGCGCCAGAAATTTCTACTTCCGGCAAGAATCCGCGGCCGAATCGGCGCACGACGTTTTCAGATTCTGACTCCGGCTTGTTTTATCATCCGATTCAACGCATGCAGGCTCTAAGTTCAGATCCAGATCCAAATTTCTGTCCAATTTGTGATCTGGAATTTTTTCTGCCCTAATTTCAACTTCATCGGCTTCTTCCTCGCTCGACTTCGTCGGCTTCGATCTCTTTCCCATCAACAAACGGCTCGCACCGTCGATCTTCTCTATGTATTTCGTCGCCGCATGTAATCGCTTCAGAATGGAGAAGAACTCCTCCACCTCTTCATCCGTCGCCGTCTCCGCTTCTTTTCCTCTGTCCGCCACCGCATCCCTCTGGCTTCCCGTCCCGGCATCGTCTTCCCGCTTTCTTTTCCCTCTGTCCGTACTCCGACTCGCCGGAAACAACTCAAACGGCATCGTGTTTTTAGTGGTCAGTGGTGTAGGCGAAAGAATCTTTTCTTTAGGCTTTTGATGTGAGAGTGTAGAATTTTCTGTACAAAAATTTATAATGCGCGGTGCTATTAAATTATTTTAGGAGTGGAATTTCTTACGAAGCACAGCACAGATACTTGTAAAGAATCCATATTAGACTATACTGATACGCAATTTGACGTATCTATTTCTATTTAAAAAGTTCACTACTCGAATTCAAAACTAAAAGGAAAAAAATAAATAAAAGACCAAACCTATAATCATCTAATCTTCATCTTTACATTTGAGTCCTTACAAAATCCACCAAAATATAAACTATTTAGATATCTTCAACAATTCAATGAAGAAGTTTTTCGTTTGTCTTTATGGTTCTCCCTCTAATCTTCTTCTTCTTTTTTATAATATGAGTCATTTTCTTATTGCATTTTATTAACTATTGTATTTCAACATCTTAGATGTTTTTTTGTATTGTATTTTAGTGTTTGTAATCTATTTTGTGTTACTAAATTTATTTATATCCTAGATTTTTTAAGAAAAAAATGTATTTTCAATGTATCAGTGTCTTTGTTTTTTTAGAAATATATAGACGTATTCATATCTTAGTTTTTTAGAAATTAAGGATTCGTATTGTGTAACCGTATTTGTATCTGTGCTTCATAGGAACTTCGGTTTTTAATTTAATTTTATGAAATTTTCAGATTTCTATGGAGACTAATTTCCATAGATTTCTATCCGCCTCTTATTAAGAAGTTTAAGTTTTAATATTTTGTATATTCTATTTTTCTAATTTTTTAGAATCCATTTTAATTTTTGTCATTTTATAATTTTGCATATTAAATTATAAAATTATTTTATTTATTTTGAGGAATAAAAGGGACAATCCCTAGAAGATAATTACTTCTACCTAATTAGTAGGAAAATATTGTTCACAATAATTTTGAAGGAATTCGCTAAGTTCTAAATTATTGCAATATTTTGTCCATTTTTATATTGAGGAATTGGACCTACTTTTTTTTTTCTTCCTCTTAATGTCCAATGCAAGATATTCATGTCCGATTTTCTTTTTATTGTAAATTTCGTTTTCAATTACTCTTTTAAATAATAAAATTAATAATATTAATAGGTACTTTACTTCACAGCCACTTTCCTCAACTAAATTGTGTTTAAAAACCATTTAAAATAAAGTCAAAGATGTTGGTAATGTTATTTTATAAAGAGGAAGAGGAATAGAATTTGTGGATTATGGTCAAAGATTTATTAATTGAATGTTGACTATAGGAAGAGGGTTTTATTTTATTTATTTATTTATTTTACATATAATAAAATTAGAAGATGGGTAGGGGAATAGAGTAAAAAATAATTTGTTTGTATAGGAGAAATGGAGAATAGTTGAATTTGAATTGACATAGAAATGTGTAAAATGAAATTTGTTTGAGAGTGACGTAACAAGAGATGGAATGGATATTGCGTCGTGGGTGTGACGTCAGCTAGAAAATGCTTCGAAAGAAACCCGATGCTAACTATCACTCGTAACGTGTGGCCTTTGAACCTCGTTTCCAGGAAATTTCACGCAACGCTTCTAGTCTCGTATGACTTCTGTTGTTGTGTTAATTTCAATATTAAATTTTCAATAACTTGATTAATCAATTAATTAAATTTTTTATTTTTTATAATGTAATTTCTTTTTTAAATCGTAATAACATTTTAAAAAGTTTATACATTTGTAAGAATAGTTGAATAATATATCCATTCAAAACTTTAATAATTTAATTGAAATAATTATAAATTTCACATAATAATTTTTTAATGAAATTTGAAAAAAAAAATACAAATTTGATAGACTTACGAAAGCTTACCGCTTAAATTGACATATCATTAGCTTAAGATTTTAATTGATACACAAATTTAGGTATACGTTTAAATTGATATTTTTATTAATTTAAAAAATCTCTAACCCCCTTTGATCACTAATTAACTAACACAATTATGGTGCTATTAAATTATTAAAGGGTTGTTTGAAATTGTTAGAGTAAAATATTTTTTAAAAAGATGATTTTTATTTAAACTAGTTTGATAAAAATTATTTTCAAAAACTATTTTGAATGGTTATCCAATATTATAATTTCTTCTAAAATAACTTGTTTTCAAAATTAAATATTTGAAAAGTTAAATCAAATGCATTCTAAATTGACAAAAATTTTATTAAACATAAAAGAGTTTGAATTTAATTTCTTAGATTTTAAATATGAAAAATTAGAGATTAAAATGAATCTGCTTGTATTATCCACGTCAAATATTTGATTATTTCACGCACATGTTGCGAAGAAAATGGAGGCCATAGACGACTAATCAATTTTTTTTTAAGAAAAGAATAATAAAAAGAGACAAATTTATTAACTCGAGAAAGGCAAATGAAGGCGACTCGACTAATCAATTTTGGTTGTCTTTTTTTTTAATTTTTTTTTATGCACACGTATTATCCACGTGTTCATCTTGCTCTTCTACACGCGTCTCACATTCCTCTGTGGTGTTGGGTAAAGTTAAGTGCATGCTCCATCTTTCTTTACATATAAATAAAATAATATTTTAATAACTTTTTTATAATAATTTAATTGCCACGTTAATTTTTAATTGTGTATAGTAAATGACTTTACAATAGCGATTCCATCCAATTTTTTTCCTTCGAAATTTTGTAACTTCTCCTGTCGTGTTTTTCAATTTTTGAATAAGTGCACTCGAGGATAATTATTAAATTAGGGTATCACAATCTAACAAACAAATTTGAATACCAAGATGTGGGGACGGTGAGTTGTGAGTTTTTTTTTTAAAAAATATTAGATCTTTGTCCGAAAAATTTAAGAAAGTGATGAGACTTACGTACTATATAAAAAGAAAAGGTCTATGTCTTTGATTTTAAAGTTTCTAAATTATAGAGTACTTTAAAGAAAAATTATCAAAAATAGTACGTTTAGATTTTTACCTTATAAAATTAGCACGTCTTTTGAAAATTCATAAAAATAATTTTTCTCTATCCATCACGGATGAGAACGACTATCCAGAATTAGTTTAGAAATCAACGTTTTCTAGCTTGTCAATTGTTTTGGGTCTTCTCAATACATGTCGCCTGATTATACACCGAGATTTGCTATTTTTTTTATGCAATCTTACCAAATTTTATACTAAATCTTATATTATTTTCAAATTTTCTTTAAATTCAATTATGTTTACTAAACATTATATCAAATTATTACGTAATTTTTCAAATCTTTTAGCATAATTTATGTTTTCACAATTATATGAATTTTCAAAATTTCAAATGGGTTTTCCAAATTGATTCAACATTTTTAAATTTTGTGAAAGATACAAAATTTTTAAACATTGGGTAAGATTTGGGATATATATTGAACCTCGGTGATAATCGTGCTAGAGATTCTATCGAGAAAGCTCAAATATATAAATTTTGGTGTTAATTATATCCGGAATTTCACTGAGAGATCAAATATATAGGATCTCGGTATTAATTATACCCGAAATTTCATCAAGAAAACTCAAATATAGAGAATCTCGGTGTTATTTTGTTCGAGATTAATACCAAGATGTACATAATCTCGGTGTATAATCTAGCGAGATGTACCGAGAAAGCACCAAACAATCGATAAGTTGGAAAATGTTGATTTTTAACTAAAATCTCGTGGTTGATCTCACCCGAGATAGACCGAGAAAAATTATTTTTACGAGTTTTCAAAAAATATGCTAGTTTTTTAAGATAAAAATAAGCGTGTTATTTTTTACAATTTCTCCACTTTAAACTTGTATAACCCAATGACACGAGTAGTATCATGATTTGAAAGAGTGTTCTTATAACTAGGGTCGAAGAGAGATTGTTGTGTGATTGTAATAATTACATACAATACTACTTTTCTAGTTGGTAGTTTTTTTATTCTGATTTTTTTTTCAAGTTAATTCTTATCTTCCTAATTTTATTATTATTTTTAATTTCAACATTATTTTTCTACTTATTTGTAAGAAAGAGCGGAGAAAAAACATTTATGAGCTAAATAAAAACGATTTACTGTCCTAATCTTCATCTTATCATCCTATTTTATTGTGTTTATTAATTATAATTGAACACTTTAACTATACAAATACGAATAATTTTGATTAGTGTGTCACTCAGAAATTAAGTAGAAAAATCAGACAAAATAGCAAGATTTGATGTTTCGCTTAGATTATGAAGAAATCCAGAAATAACAAAAATTTTGGTAAAACGTACGTTACGCATATGAGGTCCTTTTTTATAATGTCCATTATGCCCTTAATCTGGTCGTCCATCAAAATTATTAAGTATAGTGTAATTGTTATAGTGTGAACATAGTTGAATTAGAAATAAAGTGTAAATAGGCAATTGATTCAGTAAAAAAAAAAAAAAAAAAAGCACTTTTTTCACCCCTTTTGAATTTCGAATTGACAATCTTTTATCATATTAATTTCTGCTCATTAAACTACTTTTCAATTCAAAATTGATATTTCCTTGATTTTTCTCTCTCAATTTAAATTTTAATTTTATCATAAATCTTCACATTTTATATTATCTTATTAAGTTTATTTATTTAAAAAATTATCATTATAGTTTATACAAATGACATATTAATATTATTTAATTTTGGATTCGATAAAAATTTGATATGCCTTTTGTTTATATGATATCTCAACAAAAGTCTGTATTATTGACACACAAGTGTCCACATTTGCTATCTTGTTGTTTTTTGTTATGGCTTCTATAACACCCGATCCCCTAGGATACTTACAGTTTAGGCCGTCACTAAATACATGCATGCATGGAACTCAAAACGACACTCGGTTATGCGAAATAAATGCTAATTAAATAAGGTAAGTTCAAAAGACTTTCATTAAATTCAAATAACTTAAACAATATAGGGTACCCATAAATCATAAAGGATAATAAATAAGTCTGAAAAGGATTCTTAAAAATAAGTTTTAAATCTCAAAACTAAAAGTTAAGAGAACATGAAAAGAACTCTAAATCTCATGATGCAAAAGCATAAAAACTAGTCCCAGTGGCCCAATCACGAATTTCCGCTTTAGTCCAAATCGCCCGGAATGCATCATCTACCAATTACCTGAAACAACAACATGAGAAAGAATGAGTATAAAATACTCAGTAAGTAACTCCACTACTGGGGTCAAGTTGGGCATCTATGTCCTCTAGATACCCACCTCTGGTGAAACATATAAACTGCTCTAGTCCTCATGAGACACATATACACATGAAACAAGAAGGAGATTGAGTCCTATTCTACTGCAGTTAAGTATGCCTACTACCTCTGGTGAATCCCGAAGGAGACACAAACTGGTGAATCCCGAAGGAAACACAACCTGGTGAATCCCGAAGGAAATACAAACTGGTGAATTTAGAAGGAAATACAAAATCTAATGAGCATCTAACTAATCAGTAAGAACATTTGCACAGTCTCAACATCATAATCATCACTGTACGAATCTATGACATACATATATACCTCAACATCATAGCTCTACAACATACACATATACCTCAACATCATGGTTCTACAACATACATGTATACCTCAACATCATCATATCAAATACAACCATATGGAAGCACATACCATCTCATACTAGCATTCAAGTGTCTATGTGCATACATAAATAATTCAGATCTCGTACCAGAACATACTTTGATCATATTATACTATCGGTCTATCATGCTATCATTCTGTCATAACATTTATTTATCATGCTAGCATACATCTAATGTCTGGCCCGTGGGCAGTTACAGTAGTAAGATTACTTACCTCCAAATTAAATCCAAAATTAACCCAAGCAATTAATCTCTAACAAAGTAACTCTCGAATTAATTCCCCTAGCACAAAACACAAATACTAGAATTCAATCTTTGGAGCCAAAACCAAAACATATCACATTGAATCTAACGAACCCCAATTTAACTTACCAAAGTTGTGACTTGGTCCAAGATCAAATCCACAACCAAAAGTTTGATTGACCAACCCGAAACAACTTTTGCAACGCCGCACGATCCGCTTTCGACCTTGAAACTCTTCCAACACTCAAATCTATGGCCCAAACATGATGGTCATTCACAATTTTAGCCAAAATCAACCGAGTATTCTAAAATCCCCAAAGAAAATTCTAAACACTTTTATCTTACCCAAAGACTCCAAGATTCTGGCACAAGCAACGGTGGCGGCGACAGAAGAAATCCGACAGTTAGGCAGCGGATCCGACGTGATGACGCGGATCTGACGGTGAGGTGAAGCGAACCTAGGTTGGACGGATCAAGCTAGATGACGGGACAGGCGGCTCGACGGTCAGTGGCGTAACGTAGCATGCTAAGAGGGGGCTTCGAACGCCGTCGGGCCTTACCGAACGGTGGGCGTCAGCTGAGTAAAACCTCGGCAGCGAGCAGCTGGGGTCGGACCGGCGGCGTTTGGACGACGAGCTGAGGAGATCAGCTGTTGGTCAAGGTAGGCGGCGGGAGGAAAAAGAAATTGGGAGGGGGGCATCGGATTGCGTGAGGAAGAAAGGGAATGTGGGTTTTAAAATAATAATAATAATAATAAACTAAAAAAGGAAATAAGTATAATTACATTTTATTCCTTTCCTTATTCCACTTTATAATATTAAATATTCTTTTCCTTATTCCACTTTATAATATTAAATTTCTTTCCTTTTCAAATGAAAATTAATTCCTGCCATTAATTTTCAAATTGAATTTCAAATTGAATAATTTCACGCCAACAATTAAATTCCCGCACTTACACTTGAAGTCCAAAATTCCAAAAATGCCCTCCAACTAATAACAATTACTGAAATTCCAAATAATAAAGTTACTGAAATTACATTGTTATTAAAAAAAATGTGCGGGGTGTTACAGCTTCACTCTGAGTTAAGACTTTTTTCGATGGTAGATGGTATGAAGATTCACATTATCATGATTTTCAAGTTCTTGAGGTTTATATTCTGTCAAACCAGTCCTTCCAACAATTTGTTAAATGTATTTAAGGTAAGATTTTTCCTTTTGGCAATCTTTCTATATCTTGATTAACAGTATAGCGAGATGGTTCCGAAAATTGATTGTTAAGGATAAAGATGTTTTGTGGCTGATGTCGGTTTTATTGAACTTTCTCAAAAATGATTTATGTTTAGTGGTTGACCACGTATCTTCTAGTACTTCTGGAAATATAGTGTATTTGACGATTATTGGCTCTTTATTTCCTTCTTTTATCCTCCTAGTTATTCCAGCAACCTTCAATCTTTCATTTGAAGGAACTGTGAAGGTCCTGAGCAGAAACGTGGAGATTGTCCCAATTTTATTTTCACAGAATTACACAAATTTTACAAAATACAGATATGCATAATCAAGAAAATTTACAGCATGTATAAAAGAAATTAGGGTTTAGAAAGAAGACTTACCTTTAAAAAACAATTTTCTTCTTCACAAATTATCTTTCCATTATTGATCACGATCAGAATACAAATGAGCCAAATTGGGCACCACCAATTGGATCCTCTTGTATTCTCTATTGGGATGAGAATCATAGAGAGAGTTGTGGGCTTCTCTGATTTTTGGAAGAATGGAAGAGAGAATTGAGAGCAGTGGTGAGAGTTTTTCTTTACAATTTTACAGCGAGATCATCCAGATTGAAATCTTCTATAAGACCTCTTATGTGAAAAAGAAGAAGACCCCTAATAACCACCTACACTTCACATTCTCTCAGAGAGAAGTAAGGGGAGGGAAGTTATTTCCCTCCCTTTAATTTAAAATTAAATTAAATTAAAAATAAAATAATAATTTAATTTTTTAAATAAGTATATATATATATAATATAACACATAACCTATAGTTTTTTATATTGTATCAAATAAATATACCCTATAATTTTAATTCTCTTTTCATAATGCATGGTATTTAATATAAATCTCACTTATACTTAAATCTAATTCACAATAGTTAATATTTATCATATTCAAATATTTATTTCCTCTCAAATAAATTTTATATTCAATGTATCAAATACATTATAATAATAGTTATATCATATTAATTAAGTTTAAGCATTACATATATACAATCCACATAATAAAATATAATATCGCTTCACATCTAACTTTGAACCACAACATGTCATATATAATCAATCTTGAATCTCATTAACTCCCTATTGAGATAGCAGAAGGGAATCCCTATGAGACCTGTGAGTATTGAAACGCTCCAATGCTACTTGAATAATTAATTATTTTAAACCTTTTAATTAAATATATTCAACATTCCATAAAATTGTCGAGCGTCCACTAAGCCTCAAAGCTGTCCTCTTAGGCAATACAAATATATTTCTATGTCCATTGGATATAACCAGCCCAACAGTTCGATGAACCCTTTCCCCAAACCAATTGCTCGTAAGTACAATTAGGCCCTAAAATTTACCATTTTGCCCCTGTAGTTTACATCTAACTCCTTAAGTTACCACTGATTCCCTATAATTGAACAATAAGTCATAGTCCAACTACAAAAAAACCCTTTCAGGCCAAGAAGAAGGGTGTGGCGCGCTAACATTGTTCAAGCCTTGGAATTAAACCCTTTAAGGGAGCAATTTATAAATACTTAACCTCGACATTGGGGAAGAGTGAATTTTCGTTTTGGGTGTAGCTGAATCCCCTACTGGGGTTGATGCCTAAAACTCTTCGTTAGGTCCCTGTAGTTTGTAAACACCTGTATTGAACAAACGTGTTTTGTGATGTAATAATATGAGATATTTTCTTCAGCTATTGTTTATGAAACAATGAATGTTTTATTTGAATTTACCACAAATCAATAAACTAAGATCCCTAAGTTGTCCGTTGTACTTAAGCATGTATGTGGAAACATACAAGTGGATCATAGCTTAAGTGATAACCTAAATGGTCTGTAGTATATGGATTAATGGAGAAACCTTATCCTGTGGACGCTACGGATACGACCTGCCTTTGTAGAATAGTTGCAAATGTTGTGACGTATACAGATGGTCTGACCTTGATCATCATATGGAGACATGTGAGCGGGGGTGTCCTACTACAAAAGAGTTTTGTATAAGACCAGACCAGAATATGTTAGTCTGTGTTATATACGTTGTTTCCATGACAGAGAAACTTCCATTTCACTTAGATGACCATACGAACATGACCCTTTAAATCCTGAAGTGAGTTGGAAACTCCTGCCTTTGAGGGCGGTTCTTTGATTTGCAAATGGTTTGCGAGTGGTCAATTGCTTAAAACATCAAATTCTACCACTTTGGGGATTCGTCTGATTGGGGAGTTGGGAACTCAGCTACACAAGATGGAATTCACTCCTTCCTCGAAGCAGGGATAAGTAGATAGATTGCTCCCTTAAAGGTTGATTTCGGGGCTTGAACGATGTGGCGCTACATACCTTCTCAAGGCCCTAGAGGTGTCCACTCATAGTAGAACTATGATGTATTGTTCATTAGAGGGATCAGTGGTACTTAAGGAGTTGGATGTAACTATAGGGGTAAAACGATAAATTGGCCCAGCTGTACTGACAAGCATCTGTGAAGGGTTATCGTACGGTTGACTGGTTATTTCTGATGCAGAAATATATCTGTGGTGAGAAGAGTGCAGCTGTCGATCTTTGGTGGAGTGCCCGACAGTTAACGGATGATGGATCTTGTGACTAAGAGTTTAGTCAGTTATTCACGTACCGTTGAAGCTTCAAGCTACAGGTTCATAAGGTCCCTTTGGTAGGTCAATGGATTCAAGTTGAGAATCAGTTTATGGGTCAGTTTGAAATGTTCAAATTGACAAGAAGAAGTTTGATTATATATGATATGATTAAACTAGTTCTGTTATATATGATATAATTGATATGATATATAAGATACATTAATTTAAGGAATTTGATATAGATATGATTTATATCAAGTAAAGGAGAAAAGGACTATGGTTTAAATGTTGCATATGATGTGATATTAAAACTATAGGTTATAAAAAAAATATGGTAAGTTAGTTATTATATTTATTTATAATTAAAACAATTATGAGATTATTGTTGGTGGTTTCTCCTTAACCGTGTGGGAAAATAGGAGGTTATATTCAGTTTTCATAACTGAAGGATAAAATGAAAAATGTTTTCATTTTGTAAGAATCACTTCATTAAGTACACAACCAATCGTTTAGCTCACGAGAGACTACACGACCGTTATCAAGTGTTTGTCTAAACGATTGTGTACACGCGTCATTCTCTAAATGATCATGTAGCTTTTTACTAAACGATCGTGTGGCAAGTGAGATTCTCTAAAGGATCGTGTAAACGATCAAGCCTATTTTTCCTAAACAATTGTGTACTTGTTGATCCTTACTAAACGATCAAGCACAAAGTCTATACGATAGACACTTTACTCTCCCACTTGCTTGGTCGTTGAGTTCGATCGTTGTTTCCTCCAAACCTCTACCAAATCTAACAGAGCCCACACTTCCTAGATTCTCACTCCAAGAATACAAAGGTTAATGATTGGTGGTGTCTAAGATGCTACTTGTTCGTAGAGAAATTTGTTCGTGACTACTGGATGACTAGGTAGACGATCTGTGGAAGAAAAGTTCTTCAAAGGTAAGTCTCTCACTCCTTTTGTATTTAAGTTCTAAAGCATGTCGTAATTTTGTTAAAGATGCATAACTAGTTTGTATGTTTGTGATTGCTTGTAATTCTGTCACAATGAATTTGGATCGATCATCTTCCGCTCATGGGTTCTCTTTGTTAAGAGTTCCTTCAATTGGTATTAGAGACAGGTTCTAATATTCCAAATCTATTGTTGTATAGAATAGCATTTACATTATTGATGGGTGTAAGCATGTCTACATTCTGTTTAAGTGTTAAATATGTTTGTAGATGTGGAAAAATGGATTTTCTGGGATAATTGCCTCTGGTTGTTGAATTCTTTTACTTTTCAAAGTTAATTGTAAGCGCCCATGTGTTTTTGGGTATATTAATTTGCTATCGAGTCTGTAATTCAAAGTGTTTGAGTTAGTGTGTGAGTCGCTCATGATGAAGCTTCAAAGCAAGGAGTTGCACATTACTTCGAGGAAGAAGAAGGCCAAGCGTTGGTCAGATCGTGTAAATGATGGGGGTAAAAAATCGTAGAGTATGTGATACTCGGCTTCAAAGTAGATGTGTGCGCACTAAACGATCGTGTAGCTCAGCAAGCTTCATCGCTTAGTCATTGACTACACGATCGCGTAGTAAAAGTTACTTAACGCTTGTTCTATGATCGTCTAAACGACCGTGCTTCACAACAATGTAGTTGTCTAAACAATCGTTTAGACTCGCGTGTTTAAATTAGTGCACTAAACGATTGAGTGGCCTCATGCTTCATCGCATTGTAAATGGTATTCGATCGTAGCTAAACGGTCGTGGATACTCACCAAATTTACTAAACGATTAGGGAAGACTTCCCTCGGGCGGTTCAAAACCCAGTTCGCTTGTGAACCGGTTTGCTTGATGGTTTTATGTAATAGATAGAATTTAATTTCTAGTTTTTGAGGCTAATAATCCCGGTCCATTAATTTTTTTGAATGTACATAAGATGTATGTTTTATTATATGTTATATGGTATGCCATATAGTTGAAATCCCACCTTAGATTATGCATTGGTCATGCATCATCTCTATATAGTAAGAGTTATGATATAGTAGTTTGCATGATAAAATTACTTAAAGAGCATGCTCATGCATCATATAATATAAGAGTTATATTTATGCATGTATTAAGCATATTCCTACATCATCCTTATATTATAAGTGTTATAATATAAGAGTGTATGGAAAGCATGTATGTTTAGTTCATTATCATGTATGCTTAGTTCATTACCAATTAATGTATCTAATATATCGAATCATTTGTAGCACTTTACAACAATTGTAACATCTATAAAGCGGGTTGTATTCGTAGTGTTAGCAAGATAAGGTACCCAGCTTTATCCATCTACTATAGACCAACTAAGTTATTACTTAATCGTGATCCACATGTATGTCTCTAAATGAACTCTATGAGGAGAGAACTGATAACTGGTAGAAATACAAGTTATTACAGCTCAAATAAGTAAAACAATGAGAGAATGCGATGGTAAAATAAGCAATATCATGTCTGAAAGCGCTAAATTGAAAGGAATTGTGATCGCAAGCGCTCATCACATAAAAGCAGTTAATTTACCAATTTTGTGCAGGAACAATGCGATGGCGCATATGAAATTGTGATCCAAAGGAACTAGGCGTCAGCGCGCTTGAAGATTGCGATCGCAAGACAGCGATCATGAGAAGATTCTTAAAAAGGTGGTCACATAAAGATTGCGCATCAAGGTGACAACATAATAAATCATGATGGGACAAAAAGCTGATAACGGTCGAATCCGAATTTAGTTGACAAGCCGTTAAAAGCCACACTGTAGCAAATATACTCAACTTTCGGTGACCATTAATCAGTGCATCAGAGCCCATCATTGCAATCATTAGCAAGAAAGGTTGCTTCACCTTGAAATCTATAAATACCAAAGGCCACCAATGTAAAAAGGGGTTGAGTGTTTTAGAGAGTTAGTCAGCTAGTCTGTTCACGCACATACTCGTACATATACTTAGAGGACGGAGAAGAGCAAGGAGACGAAGAAGTCGAGAGATCATTCCCGGATAGATCGAAAGATTTCCGGAAAGCAATACAAAGGAGAGAGGGCCAACACTTGCGAGAGTAAGAATACACATCTAAAACAGAGTTTGAGTGAGAAAGAGTAGTCTAAAAGGCGACAGGAAGCAAGACATTGCTTATCGGGCTTCTTATCTCTCAAACCCATTTGTTATTTGGTATTCAATACTTTATTTACAGAAAATGGAAATCTCATTTCAATCTATGTTTAATCTCTCCATATCTCGCATGAGCAGCTAAATTTCTGAATAGGTTGAGAAGTACTTAGCTAGCATGACTTCAGATTTACATTTTATGCAATCGTCTTGTCTTATGTATGCATCATTCATCATCTGGACATACTTGAGAGAGTAGTCTGAAGATAGAATCTAGGCTTGAGAAAGTCATATTAGAATCGTATAAGCAAGAAATAGAAACTTAGACATAAGTTTTATTGCTATTTACATATCGCATGCACCCTAGAAATAGGCATGATTGTATGTAGTCACCTCGTTTTATGTGTACATCATTCATCAGCGCATAAACAAGAGTAGAGGCTTAGATATAAGTCCTATCGACTGTTTCGTATACATATCGCATGTGTCCTAGAAATAGGAATTATGGCATTCTGCATTGAGAAATGATGTGTTGTTATTTGTGTGTAGCATGATCGCATAACTTGTGCACAATCTTAGGAAATGTTAGCTAAACCCCTTCTCAAACCCTTCATCACATACTCATTGTAACTCTATGCTTTCATCAACTCTGCATTCAACTCTGTTGCATAGAAGAAAACCTTAATCAAAACACCATCCACTTCATTTGTTTTTTTTCTACTACAATAGAATCAAAGTGTCTGTCGCTTACTTAGTAGTCCCTGTGTTCGACCCTGGACTTACCAGAAAACCTGAAAAGGCTTATACTTGAGCCTTGTTAGGAAAACTTACATGATCACCGCATAACACACATCATCACAATCTCATATCATGACACATCACAATTTCACGCATCAAGAACCGTGAGCGGAAGTAAGATCGTCCCAATTTTTATTTTTCATTGAATATAAGTTTTACAGTTAAACAAGATCAAGATATGCATTTACATAAATTATAGCATGCAATACTAAAGGAAAACTTAGGGTTTTAGAAGCCCTTACCTTTGAAGAACACTTTCTTCCAGAATCCCTCGAACAAGTCATGAACGGATCTCCTTCTCCAAATAGGACACCGCCAAACAGAGCCTCCTATATTCTTCTTAAGGATTGAGAATGGCAGGAGTTGTGGGCTCTGCCTTGGGGTTTTGAAAGATGGAAGGAGATGGAGAGGAAGAAAGGGAGTAGAAGAACTTTCCTTCTCTGGTAAGTCCAGGGTCGAACACAGGGACTTGTGAAAATAGATTGCGTTGATAATTTTTGTGAAAACTTTATGGTAACCAAATAAATAAATAAGTGTTGGGTTTGTTGTTTGCGTTGATGAAAAGGAAATAAATAAAGGCGGCGGATTTGAGAAAGACAGTTGCGTTGATAGATGCAATGAGTATGCAATAAACGGGTTGAGAAGATCTTTAGCTAGCGTTACTTGGGAATGCGTCAAACTATGCGATCATGTTACAACCATGCACAGCAATTCATTTTCCAATGTAAATGCGATGCTCCTAAGTCTAGGACACATGTGTTGAATGCAAAGGTGTCCGTAGAGCTTATCCCTAAGTCTCTACTCTCTTCCTATGCATTGATGCAAAATGTATGGAAGCAAGGTGACCGCATACAATCATATCTTATTTCTAAGATGCATGCGATGCGTTGATAACAAATAGTGCTCATTCCTAAGCGCCTATCTCTCGTTTATGCATTCTAATCTGGTTCTTCCAAACCTAGATTCTAACCCGACCTTCTAAGTCTAGATCCTGTCCTTAGACTACCCTCCCGAGTATCTCTAATGGACGAATGAAGCATACATAAACAAGATAATCACAAAGAATGAAGATTCCTTAGTTGTGCTAGGTAAATGCTTTGTACGGGGTCCCTAAAATAATGAAGAAAAAAAATAACTTAAACAAATAAATTTTGACCAACATTGAGTTTCAAATCAAAACTTTTAAATAGCGTGAAAATGTAAACTAAGCGGAAGTGATTTACATGTCCCATATGGCACGATCACAGGTCCCTTTCGTCACCCGTCGTCCGTTCCTATCATTACCTGAAAAACATAAATTAAGAAAGTTGAGTATAAAATACTCAGTAAGTGATCCTATTATCGGGATCAGACTATGCATTCACGAGCAAAGAAAGATAGCCCGTGGCTCATACAGCTGCATCGGTTTTTGATGATTAAAGGAAGGCCAAAAGACATACGATCTTGCCTTGAAACACATGTCTAGCGACTCGTAGGCACACCATCAAACATGATAATAATATGAATGTGAAGTCATCGACTCACGCATGTCTAGCGGTCCGTAGGCAAACCGTCAAACATGATAATAACATAAACATGAACCCATCGACTTACGCATGTCTAGTGGCCTGTAGGCATACCGTCAAACATGATAATAACAAGAACGTAAACCTGTCGGTTCACACATGTCTAGCCCCTAGGCTCGCTATCAAAACATGAAACATGAAAATAAAAGTAACATAAACGTAAACCTGTCGACTCACGCATGTTTAGCGACCCGTAGGCACACCGTCGAACATGATAATCATATGAACGTAAACCTATAGGTTCACGCATGTCTAGCGGCCTGCAGGCACACCGTCAAACATAATAATAACATGCGTCAAGGCGAGACAATAAACCGCTCTACTGGTCTATTCATGCATCACATATATAATATCAGTACTGATTAGAAATTTGAACATGCTCATAATACTTGTAACTACCATGAAACTAGCAAAACATAATGACAAACAAAATCATGCTCCAGAGTCCACCAAGTAACTTGATAGGTCTAATCTAGGTCGCCTAGCACGAAGGCACCGGTAGTAGTATCACTTACTTCAACTTGGTAAAAAAACGCAAAACAAAATCTCCTTAAAACTTCTTTAGCACACTTGAATCAACCTAAAGTTGTGGCTTGGTCCAAGACAAATTCCAAAACTTGATTCAATTAGTCAATCTGATCAAGAATTAAATCCAAAATCAATAACTTAATTTTCCCACTATTACTCTCAATCCAAAAGAATAACCAACCAACAACTTACCCAAAACTTACCGATCTTTACGAATTTTCTACAAAACAAAAAATGGTCTCTAGCTTGATGGTCAATGCCTCAAAACTTTCAAATCTAGAATCTAAGTTTCACACCAAAGAGAGGTTACTAATTTAACCCAAAATCAAATGGGTGAATTTCACATCTTAAGTTATAAGGAAAATAAGTCTTACCCAAGGTTTTTCTCAAGATTCCGGCAAAGATCAGACAACTGGTGGCTGATGGCACGTTGGCTCATGGCTACCATAGATAGGTAGTGTGTATTATTATTGGACGGCATAAATTTTTTAAGCTAGTAGCTGGTAGTGAGTGTCTTGCATGAGGAGGGTTTGCGAGAGTGAGAGAGAAAGGAAATTTCTAGTTTTATAGATTTTATTCAGCAGTAATTAAGAACAAACCAGGGCATTAAACAATGATCCAACCGTTCAAAATGAAACTCTATATGTCTCAAATAGACTGACCAAATTTTAGCACGATCCAATGGTTCAAACTCCGGAAATCGATAATTTTGTGAAAGATGCCGCTAAAAAATCGAATTGCTCTCTCACCAATTTTTGGTCTCTTTTCACTCTCATTGAATAGCAAAATTCAATATTTTCAAGATAATCAATTCGAATATCTAATCAATCAAATTCAATTTAACCAATAAAAGTTTTTCAATTATTTCAATTTAATCTCAATTTTCCAAATGAAAGGGAAATTTAAACTCAATAATTTTAGATAATTAACTTAAATTTTCCAAAATTCGGGATGTTACATTCTTCCCTCCTTAAGAAAATTTCGTCCTCGAAAGTTCAAGTCCTTAAAGGCTCGTGATACTTAGTTCTTGTCTCATCTTCATGTTTCCAAATCGCTTCTTCAGACTGATGATATTGCCAAAGAACTTTTAATTAGTGCTAACTCCACGTTTCAGAAAGTCTTCACCTCCTACCATGAATTGTATAACTTATCTGAGACAATATCATGTTACTCTTTAATCTTAAAATAAACACATATCATCATTTAGACCCTCCCATACACGAGTCTGAAAATCTCACTTAAATGAAGCTCTTAAAGTCCCCATATACTGTAGAGCATTTGTCATTCCAAAATACATCACCATAACCTCATAATAGCTGTAACCATTACCTGATGCTAGTTTCTAAGATAAAGACCTTCATGATTGCATACATCTATATTGAGAATGTTCACACTCTATAGAGTGGGTCACCTCACTGTCCATGTAATAGAAAACATATTTTGCATGGCATCTCAAGTCCAGGATTCAGAATTCGGTTCGGCACCTAGTTTCCCAGACAATCCCTGCAACCGAGACACACTATCATATTCAATCCGTAATAGTTGATACAAAGTTGCATGACTCATCTTTCTTTCCTAATAAACAAAGCTGGTGTGCTCCAAGGCAAAACATTAAGGCACATATGAAACACTTTGCTAAATGGTTCTTGTATCAATGATTTAGGCTATTCCAACTCTACAAGAGTCCTTCTATGAGGAGCTTTAAGGATAGGAGTTGTTCTCAACTCAAGTTCATCTCTAGTGCTAAGGGTCATTCTGGAAGATCAAATTTACTCAACCTTAATACTCATATAGCTTGTTTCTTACTTAGAGCTAGATTACTTTCACCTTCAAATAAAATCGATGGCTTCATTAATTCCTTTTTCTCGATATTCGTATCCACAATCAAAACCTCTAAACCTTGCTAATACCTTTCAACGTCTTCCCTCTCTTTAACGAGGCCTTACCTCTTCCATTTACATAGTTTCTAGCAACTATTGCTACTAAACATCCTTTCATAAAACGTTATTTCCTCCGACTCTACTATAATTTGAAGAAGATTGCTAAGCACTCTTCCAACACGTGATAGTCTAGCTTAATCAAATTCTCATGCTAAAACTGTGTTCCATGACCAATAGCTTAGGCAGGATATCCATTCAACCAACAAATACTAAGATCCATAGTTCCAAATGGTAATAAGAGATTCCTCCTTTACACTAAAACCAATGCCTTGTATCCACCCATATCATGTTTTAAAATCCAAATCATACTTAACTATTTGGGAGTCTTGAACACATTAATTTCCATTTATCTCCCTAAATGAATAAAACCTTTCCTTAATTACTATTATTTCCTTCACATTTATCCTTGCTTACCCCAATAACTTGAAGGTGCACTTTTCACTTCAAGAGGGAAACATAATCCTTAAACCAGGACATATGATCCTTTATAACCTTTTCCATAAATCTAAAATTTCATTCCAAACTTGGAACTTTAGTAGAGTATCCCCACAAGATAACATTGCTTTTAAACTTCAAAACGTTTATCCTTCCTCTTGGTATGGTTTATTAAACTTGAACCTTTTCATTGCAACAAACACATAGTTCAAACCCAAGCACCTTAAGAATTTTCAATCCAATAACTCGTTTTCTCCCATCTAAAGGCAACTATAATTTCAACCATCTTGGCATTCCTTGACCAATTCATCTTACCTAGGTTTTGTAAAGAGTTCCTCATGCTATCGCTTTATTCTCCTTCTAGTAATTCTTCTTCCTTTTAAGCACGCTACATAAAGAACCAAAACACCATACATTACTCGCTCCACCAACTTCAAAACCATGAAAGTGTTCATGACCTATTAATCCTTTCAAAAATTTTCTTGGAACATTTTGACTTTAACATCTAGTAATCCTTAATAGAATTTACAGTCTCTTCTTCACCTCTTTCTTATCTTATAAAGAAACTTTAATCTCGTAACTAAGAACGTGTGCCTTATTATAAAGTTCCTTGTAGCATCACTAGTTTTATTCTCGTAATGCAAAAATTAATATCATTCCTCGGTGAATTTCCAATTCACCTACCTTATTCTATAGCTTAACCAAATACATCCATTTCTTTCTTTCATGTCATAAGTGCATAACACTTCATAGTTCTATCAGGTTTCAATATCCTTGAATAGAAATATATGTCCGTTTCTAAAATCCTTCCATGAATTAAACTAACGCCGAATGGCCTTATTATGATCCTTCTTTCTTTCTATAACACCAAAACAAAATAGCCATCTCATACTAACTTCTTTCAGGTCGTTAAACTAGCAATAACAATCAGTCAATACATAAAGCTTAGACATGAAGGCTTTTAAACACGTCTTCCATAAAACATTTAATGAAAGAATATACCTGGAAAGGACGAAGGATCCGTGAATAGCCATAAGGGACACAAAACCAAGACTTACATCGTAAGTCAGTCTACAGAACCTAAAACTTTGTCTCTGATACCAACTGTAATGACCCGACCTTTTGAGTACTCTGATAAGGGTCGTTACTCATAATTACATACTTACATTCAAAACATTTTGACCATTGAGGAAAATAAATTTCATTAAAATAATAAAAATAGTTTTCCAAAATAAATATCAAATAAGTAAAACCTTTGTTCGAGGCCCCTAAAATAATGAAGAAAAAAAATAACTTAAACAAATAAAATTTTGACCAACATTGAGTTTCAAATCAAAACTTTTAAATAGCTTGAAAACGTAAACTAAGCGGAGGCGATTTACATGTCCCATATGGCACGATCACAGGTCCCTCTCGTCACCCATTGGTCCGTTCTTATCATTACCTGAAAAACATAAATTCAAAAAAGTTGAGTATAAAATACTCAGTAAGTGATCCCATTACTGGGATCAGACTATGCATCCACGAGCAAAGAAAGATGGCCCGTGGCTCATACAGCTGCATCGATTTTTTATGATGAAAGGAAAACCAAAATTCAATATATTCGAGATAATCAGTTCGAATATCTAATCAATTAAATTCAATTTAACTAATAAAAGTTTTTCAATTATTTCAATTTAATCTCAATTTTCCAAATGAAAGGGAAATTTAAACTCAATAATTTTAGATAATTAACTTAAATTTTCCTAAAATTCGGGATGTTACAGTTTAGTTATTGGTCTTTAGTGGAGTGTCTGGCTGTTAACGGATGATGGATCCCGTGACTAAAGAGTTTAGTCAGTTATTCGCGTACTGTTGAAGCTTCGAGCTACAGGTCCATAAGGTCCCCTTGGTAGCTCAATGGATTCAGTTGAGGATCAGATCTTGGTTTTGATTTGAAATTTTCAAATTGACAAGAGGTAATTTGATTATATATGATATGATCGGTATGATGTATGAGATACATCTAGTGGAGGATTAATGTAAATGAGATTTACATTAAATACCATATAATAGAAAAGAGCTATGGTTTATATGTTTCATGAGATGAAATATTAAAACTATAGGTTATAAATATCATATGGTAAGTTAGTTATCAATTATATTTATAATAATATTAATTATTGGATAATTAACTCTTTTTCTCTAATAACCAATTGAATGGGAGGTTATTGGCGGTTTCATGGTAACCGCGAGATAAAAGAAAAAATATTTTCCTAGTTTTAGGATGAAAAAGAAAAAGTTGAATTTTGTGAATTTGAGATTTCATCTCTCGGAAATATTCTCGCAGAAATTGTCAAGTAAATAGAGTTTACTAAGCAACAGCTTGGATAAGGTAAACGATCATGGAGTGTTAGTAGACAACAGACACTCACCTAAGCGATGAGCTAAACGATTGCATAGTTTTTGCTAGACGATCCTTTAGCTTTTCCTAAACGATTGGGCATCGACCTATACGATAGGTTCTGCCATCTCCCACTTGCTCAATTGTTTAAACGATTGTTGTTTCCTTCGTCTTCTGCCTCAAACCAAATCCACACAAGCTCACCTTCTGGATTCTCACACCGAGAATACCAAGGTAGTCTTCTTGGTGGTGTCATACTCAACTCGACACTATCGAAGTTCTGTGGAGGTCGTTCGTGTTTTTCGGGATGTTCGTGACCTAGGCGATCACTGAGTTCGAGTGCACGATGTTCCTGCTATGTAACAGTTATGTTGGACGAGTGTTCGGGTGTTGCTGTGTTCGAGCGTTCGTGATGAGTCTACAAAACTGTGTAGCTTTTGTCCTTGATCTTATGTATTATCATGCTGTAATTTCTGTAATTAATGCATAACCATATGTTTCTATTTGATATTGTAATTGTAAAGTTCATATACGATTGTAATTTGGAATGATCTTTCCGCTGCTCATGGAAATCCTCGTGTTCGATTTCTTTCAATAAACCCTTCTTGGAATTATGCATCGAATATCTGACAAGTATCTTGTCAATATACGGCATCGGAGACAAAGCCAACCTTTGGTTCTTACAATCCCATATATTCTGGATCCCTAGAATAAACTACGCCTCCTCCAAATCTTTCATTTGGAATTGGGTGGCTAGTCATTTCTTTACATCAGTCAGAAAACCTACATCATTTCCAATAAGTAGGATATCATCCATATACAACATGAGGAAAGCTACTAAGTAGTTGATGATTTTCTTGTAAACACAAGGCTCATCAACATTCTAATCAAACCCGTAAGATTTGATCTATCAAATCTTATATTCCATAATCGAGATGCTTGTTTCACTCCAGAAATGGACCGATTAAGCTTGCAAACCTTTTTCTCTTGATCTTGTTCAATGAATCCTTCTGATTGATTCATGTAGATGGTCTCTTCAAGATTACCATTCAAAAAGGCAGTCTTGACGTCCATTTTCTATATCTCATAGTCATAATATGTGGTTTTGGACAAGGGAATCCTGATAGACTTTAACATGACAACAGGTGAGAAAGTTTCTTCATAGTCCACTCCCTCAACCTGGGTATAACCCTTTGCCATAAATCTAGCTTTCAAGGTATGTACCTTTCCATCTAGACCTCTTTTCCTCTCATAAATCCATTTATAACCTATAGGTTTTACCCCATTAGGTTGATCTACAAGCTTCTAGACAGAGTTGAAATACATGGAATCCATTTCTTGATTCATGACTTTAATCCATTCATCTTTGTCAACATCTTCCGTTACTTGTTTATAAGATAAGGGATCCTCAACTCCATCATAATTTATGATGTTTTAGGCTTTTGTTAAATCCTCGTAGCATACAGGTGGGTTTATAACCCTCCCACTACGTCGAGGCAATCTCAACTCTTGAGATGGATGACTAGATGAACTGACATCAACAACCCTTATTGATGTATCAACCTGTTCAACACCTCTTGTTGAAGTCTCAGCAGACTCATTAGAAATCTCACTTAAAACCAGTTTATTTCATGGCTTATGATCCCTCATGTAGTCTTCTTCCAAGAAAGTAGCGTTTATCGATATAAACACTTTATTCTCACTTGGATCACAGAAGTATCCACCTCTCGTTTTCTTGGGGTAACATACAAATAGGCACACTTTTGAACGAGGTTCTAACTTTTTGGAGTTTTCCATTAGCACATGGGTTAGACATCCCCAAATTCTGAAGTGGCATAAACTACCTTTACAACCTCTCCATAAACCAAAAAGTGTTTTAGAAACACTCTTTGAGAGAACGTTGCTCAAAATATAAACTACAATCTCCACTGCATATCCCCAAAACGAGTCTGGAAGATGAGCATAACTCATCATAGGCCGAACCATATTCAACAAGATTCTGTTTCTCCTTTCTGATACACTATTCTGTTGAGGTGTACTTGGAGCTGAGAGTTAGGACGTGATTCCATGTTCTATCATATAGTTTTGGAATCTTAAGTCCATATACTCTTCACCATGATTAGATCGTAGTGTTTTTATCTTTTTACTTAACAAGTTTTCAACTTCAGTCTTGTACTCCTTGAACTTTTTAAGAGCTTCAGACTTATGTTACATTTGTTGGATTGCATCAGCAAGTAGCGGAAGCGACAAGGATCAATAAGCACTCTAATTCATTAATTTTGGTAGAAACTAAAGCATGCTTACACAGTAATAAATGGGTTTCAAGTCATACCTTTGTATAACTTCTTCAAAGTTTGATTTCCAGCTGCAAATCTCTCCAAATCTCGTTATAAACTACCTCAAGATCTTCTCTACTATCCTCTTGGAGCTTTAGATTGAGTTCTGGGACTCAAAATAAGCTTGAATTAAGAGAATTTAGAGAGTGACTCACAGTAGCAACCCACTTGAGTAATTGGCTAAGCTCATTAGACTAAATTAACCTCCATTCGTTAACTAATGGGTCACTCCACTAAAGCCCATAGTTAAACTCCCCTCACTGTAGATATATTATTTCTACTCGATATAACTATGATCAGTAAGTTAACCCTTCACAGGTTGTTCATAATAATGGCTAGGTCAAATCTCTGTTTTACCCTCGAAATTACCTCTTGTTCCTTAAGTCCCACTAATCCTCTAATGAACAATTGATTTGTGATCTAATCAACAAATCAAGTCCCTCTTGAGCCAATGAGAGGGTGGGGCCTCTTGTTCAAGACCCAGAATCAGTACTTAAGAGAACAACCTCTCTGCTAACCCTAATCGAGTAGGAGTGAATTCCATCTTGTAGGGTTATGTCCCCAACTATTCATCCGGTCTTATCCCCAAAATTGGAGGCTTATTGAGCAGTGCTGTTGGACTACTCTCACCATTTGCAGATCAAAGAATAATCCCGAAAAAACAGGAGTTCGTAGTTAGCTCAAGATTAAGGTCAAGTTACCTAGGTCATTGCTTTGAAATAGCCAGTCTTAAACAGTAAACAACGTTATAAAGTAAGAGTGACTGATTTCGTGGTCCGATCTTGTACAAAACTCATTTGCACAGAATGCCCCCACTCCTCATGTCATAACATGTATGAATTAGGATCACTTCGTTTGTAGCACATTACAACTCTTTGTAACAACTACAGAGTAGACCGCATCCAATAGTGTTACCAGAATAAGGAACCCAACCTTATTCATGTACTATAGATCATTTTTTACTATTTACTCGAACCTGATCCACTTTTATGTCTCCACATAAAGTTCAAGTACTCATGTAATCGTCAAGGGACTTTTAGGTTTATTGGATTTCTAATAAGCAATACATATAATCAATAACAACTTATTGAATTTTTAGAATAAGTTTTATTGTTTACAAATGATGCGTGGAAAATGGAGCATAAATATGCGTGCATCTTATGATATGTGTTGGTCTCCATGCGTCGATGATCATGCGTTAGACTAAAAAATATGCAACATGCATTTAAGAATATATACAATGATCATGCGTTCCTACCATAAGTTTTCTTACTCTCTCGCCAAGTATAAAGAGATCGAAAGTTTCTCAAGGTGATCTGAGGTCGAACTCAGGGACTTGTAACTGAATGTTGCGAAGTAATGTGTTTGCGGCGATGAATAAAAGAATAATGAAGTTAAAAGACTATACGCTACTCCTACTCCTAACTAAACAGATTAAGCAATGGAAGTATGACTATGAGAGTAGGTAGAGACGCGGCAACTGTTAACGTAATAAGATGCATGGAAAAATAGATAAAATGGTGGAGGGGATAACTTCACCGCATCATTAAGCTTGATCGCAAGGGTAATCCCAACTCACCACACTTACGCGTCGCACACCTCTCGGTGGTCAGCCGCATGCTTAGATCTCTATAACGTATGATTATGTTGAACATAAGATTATTCCTATCTCTATGAACACTGCTTACTTTCCTTAGTGAGTTCCACTACTTACCCTCTCGGGCAGTTAGTCGTCGATGATCAACTCATAGACAAGCATTGTAACCGCTCATAGACAAGCATTGCTACAGCCGATGATCAGCTCATAGACAAGCAAAGAGGATTAACTCACTAGACTTGTGCAACGTACACCTATCGGTGGTTTGCTAGATACTTCATATGTCTATGCTGCATGATTGAGTATGTGATGGCGCTTGTAATCTTACTTAGTTCGATGCAATGAAAGTATAAAGAATAAGATAATGAAATGGTGTCGAAGGAAATAAAGAGATGCATTGATTACAAAATGTATTAATGTCTTAAGCCAAAATGTAATACAATACAGAGATAAGAAGAGAGATGAAGAGCTAGATGTAGGCAATCCCTTGCTTCCATCAAATGTATGTCAAGGCTGCCAGTGGTGCCATGGATAGGCGGTGGAGTAGTCTTTCTCGAGATCTATCTCTGGCAAAGATCTGGTCGTCACTCGAAATGAGTTGAAGGAATGAAGAATTCTTAAAGAATGTCTTCTCACGCTCTCATCTGTGACCATAAGGATCTGTCTTAAGGCAGAAGCTCAGATGCCTTGAATTTAGGCTCTAAGGCTCTATTTATAGAGCTCAATCGCCGACAACATTGATAGTCCCACTCTGAGTCTCTGCCACTAACGGCGCAATGGTCCTACTCTGAATCTCTGCCACTAGCGGTGCGGTAGGTAAAATGTCAACATCATCTTTTTGATACTCCCAAGGTATGTGTTCATGTTTGGTTTCCGAAGTACCATCGCATTCCACCAACCTTGCGATCACCCTTCTATCATGGTTATTACTCTGTATCCATGCGATGAACGTATGTGATTAATAGCCACAACATCCATGTGATGAACATATGTGATCACCCTTGCCATGGACTGGGATTCACCACATGCAATTAATTCCTACGATAGCTACAAAAATAGACATTTTGATGTAGAATAACGCATAATATTGGGTTAACCGAGATTTTCAATGTTGATCGACGCAAGCTCATTTTTCACATGAATTCTTAGTATTATCACCGCATATTTTGCTTGTCAGCATAGTTCTAAATAAAAGGCAGCAATAACTTGTATTTGTACCAGCTATCAACAAACCACGAGTTTTAGAACATAAAACCCAAAAAACTCCCACTTGGACTAAAACTCTAGTGGTAACTTATATATCCAATATATAAAACTGAGTTTTTGAGTTTAATAGAGAAATACAATAAAATAGGGTATCCCATACCAATGGTTTACCATTCGATATCCAATACCCGATATTTCTCCCACTTGCCCTAGGTTATAAACCTGGTATTCCTAGTCTTTACTAGGTGATTCTCAAACACTTTAGCCGAGAGAATCATTGTAAACATGTTAGTGTACAATAGGCTTCTTCTTAAACTATATGGGGAATGCATCTAATTCTCAATAATGATCAGGAAGTCATACTTTCCTCCCACTACATTGAGATACTCTCAACTCTTTGAGTAAGACGCATTTGACCTGTTTTAATAACTCTTTGTTAACAGTCAGATCTAGAAATCTTTAAACTTTCTATACTTTGATCTAGCCAATTTTAAATATCTGAATATTTGCAAGTGGCTTTTAACAGTTTGATTCTTAGCAGAAGTTGCTAGAACAAACATAATTTCTAAAAATGAACACTTCATTTACAATAAAAAAAAATATATATATACATTATGTTCTTTACAAGATCACAAAAGCAAGTAAGATCAAGCAGCAACATCTCCCACTGGTCAAGCTGAGTAAGCGATCCTCAGGAACTAGTTTTTCTGTTTAGCTTTCTCTACTCTCTTCTCAGCAATGTATTGAGGACAGTTTCTCTTCCAGTGCCCTTCTTCATTGTAGTGGAAACACTTCCCTTTTTCTATAGCGTTTTTCTTGCTTTTCTTGCCAACGGGTTTCTTCTTCTCTTTCCCTTTGTCCTTCTTCGCAGGAATACTTTTACTCTGTGAAGAGGAGGCAACATCGGGCTTGGAAGAAATTCCTCTCTTTTCAACAAGTAGGAACATTTACTTCTGATTCCAGACCTTTAGTTCTCAACATAGTCTGGAAAGCCTGTAGCTCATTCAATAGAGTAGTCAAGTTATATTCTATTTTATTCATGAGTGCATTAGTGCAGAATTGCAGAAAACTCTTCGGAAGAGATTCTAGAATAAAACTAACTTGACTTCTCTCATCAACAACTGCGTCGTTTACCTTTGCCACATCAAAGTGGACCATCATGTCCAGGACATGTTCACAAACAGAGGCCTCATCTTTCATACGGCTGTTATAAATGTACTTGATAGCATCATGCCTCAGGGTGAAGGACGGTTGTCCAAACATCCCTCGTAGAGATTCCATAATCTCTTTGGCAGTACCCATATACTCATGTTTCTTCGCCAAAACATCAAATAAGTTGGCGAGGATATAAGCATCGGCTTTATCATTTACCCTGATCCATCTATCATACGCATCCCGAACAGTTCGATTTGTGATAGAGCTCAGAATGGGAAGACAATCCTCTGTTAAGACGAACCGTAAATCGTCTATCACTAGTATAATGTTCAAATTTGATTTCCAGGTCACATAATTATCCTCAATCAGTTTATCTGATGCCAACAATTGTATTATCGAACTCGTCATTTTGAAATTATAAACAATTCTATAAGTGATACTTTTAAATCCAATCAAGTTTTAGCAAAGTAATAATAATGTACCCATAACCATTATTTATTTGCAACGATATTTTAGTGATTTAGAATAATTTCCACTGAAGGGCAGTCAAGAATTCCTTCACAGAAGCAAGAAAATTCTTGACCAAATACTATATCAGAATAACTCTTTACTCCTATAATTCTTTTGGTTTTCGTTTTCGATCAAGATCTTTACTAACATTTAGTAATTCTTGTAAGTGTAGACCCGCCATTTTTCAGATCTTATAGAATGGTACGACTATGCCCCTAAAATAGAAGACAATACCCAAGACGGAACTATAAGACCCTATTCATTTTACTGGAGCCTGGGTTGTTCCGAATCCTATGTTACAACCCTTCGAGGGGAACATCGTGGTTAATGACTAGCTAGTGCCGCCTAAAAACGACAGCAGGCGCAACAAAGGAATCTCACGATTAAAACTAATGGAGGAGATCGTAGGACAATGTTGACACATTTCCTTCACCCACTTACTATGAACTACTTCCCTCATTCATCTTGTTATTGACCCATGCAAACACTTTCCAAACGGAGCAGTCGCGGTAAAAATGACACGAAGCCGAGCATGGATCTCACGGTGTGAACTCTTAAGGAATTGAGAGCTAATAATTGTTAATCTCCCACTGAAGTGTTCTATATGTTTGGGTAAATTTATACTTAGGTTCTTCTCGGCTAATAAAAACAACCCTAAGTCTAAGTGGTTTGTCCAAGTATAACACTTATAAATGGATTTAAACCTACGATGTCTAGGTGATAAACCATTTTATTACCTCACATCGCTCACATATGATCATAAAACTAGTTACCAACACTAAATAATTCAGCCATAATCCCCAGGTAGGAGGTGTTCCGTAGACCGTCAAGTTAAATACCCTCAGCCTTAGACAGGTTTATGAATCGATTTGAGTTTGTAACCTAATTTTATAAGGCAACAATATATTTTAACAATTAAAACTAGTTGTTAACCTAAGTGAGCATGCAACTGTTCTTCGTTATGGATTTTAAACGTCTAACCCAATTTTGTAACAGCTTACAAAATTTTAGACATATTAAACATCCAAAACATACAAAAAAGGCATTCAAATCTAATATAACTATTATATTAAATAAAAAAAAACTCTAACATGCATACTATATATTATAACATTTTATAACATACTTTCAATGCATGTAACATGCTTCCTATGGTGGGGTTTTAAATCTACATGGCATATTGTATGCATATACAATAATCATTTAATTATTGCATTCATCACATGCATAAACAATTAAACACTAACTTATACGAATTTAGTTTTGGCATAAACAAGGAAACAAAAGCCTAATTATTATAAAATAGCTTCTGAACTGCTTTCAGACCGCTCGAATCACTCCAAAACGAACCCAAATAGCTTTAACCGGACCCGAATCATCTAAACCAAACCAGTAAAGTCTGAACCGGACCAGACCTCAAGAGAACCGGTCGAACTGGCTACTCTCGCTCCATGCTCAATATCTCACTAAGGCTCATCGTTTAGCATTGACGACCATCATCTTGCGTTTTCCTGATCGTGTAGCGTCATCGTATAGCACCTGACCAAGCTATACGATCGTGTAGTGTCTTCCTTTTATCGCATAGCACCATCGTCAAGTGTCGGACAATGCTACACGATCACTTAGTGTCTAACACTATCGTGAAATGCCATAGTCTAGCACAGAAAAATACTACACAATCGCTTAGTGTCATCACATAGCGCCTCTTGTTGATCGTTTAGCGTATGTGTAGCTACACGATCGAATAGTGCTATCGAATAGCGTTTCAACGCATCATTTAGCTGCCGCATAAAGGTAAATGAACATGTGTGCTATTGCATAGCACTTCAACGCATCCTTTAGCTCCCACGCAAAGCTACACGATCATGTAGTGCCATCGCATAGCACTTCAACGCATCGTTTAGCTCCCACGCAAAGCTACACGATCATGTAGTGCCATCGCATAGCACTTCAACGCATCGTTTAGCTCCCGCAGGTATACAATCGTCTAGCGTACAATACCTCAACGATCAACACCCAAAGCTACACAATCGTCTAGTATTTCTTCACATCGTCTAGCTCCCGTAGCTAAACGATCGTTTAGCACTGAAACTCAATTATGATATGAACAAAGGTTGAAAAACTGGAATTTGCAACTTGGCCTTCTCCACTTCTTTCTTCAATTACATCTTAATTTCAACTCTAATGACTCCAAATAAATTACAGACTCTTGAGAACACATATAAGCTCATCAAACAAGAGCTAATTACAAATTTAATCGAGAAATCAAAGAGAAAATAAATGCCAAAATACAAAAAACCATATCAGTGCAGCAGTTTCATATAACTCATGAAAAACACCCACCATGCCAAAATTAAACCGAATTGAATGTTATATGATGCTCTGATACCAATTGTTGGATTGCATCAGTAAGCAACGAAAGCAACAAGGTTCAATAAGCACTTTAATTCATTAATTTTGGCAGAAATTAAAGCATGCTTACACATTAATAAATGGGTTTCAAGTCATACATTTGTAGAACTTCTTCAAAGCTTGATTTTCAGCTACAAATCTCTCCAAATCTCGTTGTAGACCACCTCAAAATCTTCCCTACTATCCTCTTGGAGCTTTAGATTGAGTTGTGGGACTCAAAATAAGCTTGAATTAAGGGAATTTAGAGAGTAACTCACAGCAGCAACCCACTTGAAGAACATCTTCTTCACACGAATTTTTCAGCAAAAATTCTACCGATTGCATTGCCTCAAATTCACTCCAATCTTCTCAATATATTGCAGACCATCATGCAAGGAAGATAGTTGCATGAGATGCAGCTCATACTTGGAGTAATTGAAGCCTAAAGATGGTGGGCTTTATGTGAGCAACTATAAGAAGAATGGAAAAACCGACTAATCCTCTCTCCATTCACCTTGATATTGACCCATGCAAACACCATCCAAAGAGGGACGCTCCTAGAGCGCCTCAAGGCCAAGCATGAATCTCACGGTGTGAATATTAAGGGAGAAACGTGAGTGGAAAAACTGATGTATCATATACATCTTTTCCTCTCACTGAGTATTTTAACAACCTAGAGTTTAATTTACTTAGGAAAAATACGACTAATTATTTTTACTAAGTGATTGTTTAAGTTTCCCAAAAGTAACATTTATTTTAGAAAGTTAAACAATTTTGATTTATATTCGTTAAACACTTTAACAAATGTTAATCAACAATTGCATGCTTGTAGAAAATCTATCTAATTCGCCTTTCTAGGTTGGTTCCTAGGTAGGGGTGTGAAGTTTCCGTCATCTTAAGTACCCCAACCTAGACAGAATCTGCCTTAGATAAAAGGTCCCTTATATATATGTTTGCTACAATTTTAATCTTTTATTGAAATAAATTTAGTCCTATTAAACCGATTTAAAAAGATTAATCTAATTTCTAATCTCATTAGAAATTTGTGAACTTAGGTCTATGTGAACCATATTTTTAAACTATTTTAAAAATAATTTTACCTAAGTTTGTACGCAATTCTTAATTTTACCTACATTGCATTGATTGACGTACTTTATAAAATTATAACGTTTATAAGATTACCTAAAGTAATGTCATATATTATGCAATGTTCATTTCATTACTACATATACATAACACTTATATATAACAAAGTAATGAAATTAAATAACATACATTACATGCATTCATTCAAACTATATATTATAACGATTATAATATAAATGATGCATGGCTATGTTATTTATGCATGCAAGTATATAGTATAACACTAATATTATATAATGCATCAGCATGCTATAAAATTAAATCATGCATATACATATACTATAATATTTATAATATAAATGATGCACGAAATTAAATGCATAACCTATGGTGGGTTTTGATTCTATATGACATACAATATGACATATAAGAAAAAAAAACATACATTATATGTATATTTAATACAAACAGTTAATGAATTGGGATGGGACACCTTAAAGGAAATTTAAAATGCTATCTACTACATAAGCAAGAGTCCTTTGGTTCGAAACATGTGAACCAGGCCTTGAACCGCTCGAATCAAACCGCCTTTCAATGAACTCTCTGCAGTGATCGTGTAGCAAAGTCTACACGATCTTGTAGCATTAGCTACACTATCGTTTAGAATATGCTACACAATCATTTAGCAAATGCATGTAGCAAAAGCTACATGATCGTTTAACAAAAGTTGCACGCAGCTACACGATCTTATAGAATTGCTTCATCTTCTTCATCGTAACAATGCTCTACAACATTTCTTTGAAGCTCCCCGAAAACAGCACGAGCTATTCAAACTTATGAATTACAGACTCTATAGCAAGAATATGCCCAAACCAGGGACCTTTACAAACCAAATTTGTAAATAAATAAAGCCTTAAAACAGAGTATCATATCCCGAAACATCCATCAACAAAAACCACATTCACAATCATTCATCATATGAAACAGAATGAAATCTGGGATCAAATAACCAGCAACCTGGCTCTGATACCAATTGAAGGAACTCTATGAGGAGAGAACCGTGAGCGGAAGTAAGATCGTCCCAATTTCTATTTTTCATTGAATATAAGTTTTACAGTTAAACAAGAACAAGATATGCATTTACATAAATTATAGCATGCAATACTAAAGGAAAACTTAGGGTTTTTAGGAAGAAGATAAATCAAATTCATCTTCTTCTCTTACACAACCCACGTAATTGACTGAGAGAAAATGAGGGAAGAAAGTTATAACTCCCTCCCTTCAATTAATTAATATTAATTTAATAAAACTAAATTAATAATAATTATACATATAATAACAACCTTATTATATGTATAAAAACAATATGTTATATCCAATATAACACATAATCTATAGTTACATACTGCATCAAATACATTATAGCCTATAGGTGTATTTTCTCTCAACAATACATGGTATTTAATATAAATCACATTTATATTAAATTCATTTATATGAATCTCATTCATATAATTAATATTTGAATCATACTCAAATATTTAATTCATCTCAACTTATTCATGGTATTTAATATAAATCATATTTATATTAAGTGTAAGTACATGAATCTCATTCATATAATTAGTATTTGAATCATATTTAAATTCCTCTCATATTGTCTTATATTATAATGTATCAAATACATTATATTAGTTATATCTCATATATAATTAATTCCCTCAATTAATTTGAACACTTCAAATTAATCCCAAAATAATTCTCAATTAAATCTCTATTGAGCTACAGAAGGGACCTTATGAACCTGTAGATTGAAGCTCCAACAGTACTCGGATAATTAATTAAACTCTTTAATTAAATTACCCAACATTTGTTAACTACCGGTCATTCCACTAAAGATCGAACAGCTACACTCTTCGCACTATAGATAAATTTCTGTGTCCATTGGATATAACCAATCAACAGTACGATGACCCTTCACAAGTTGCTCGTAAGTACAGCTGGGTCAAAATTACCACTAATCCCTCTAATGAATAATAAGTCATAGTCCAACTATGACCAAGTCCCTCTCAGGCCAGGAGAGGGTGTGGCCACTATGTTCAAGCTTAAGGAACTCTTATCAAAGAGAACCTATGAGCGGAAGCAAGATCGTTCCAAATTCATTGTGACAGAATTATAAGCATTCACAAACATACAAACTAGTTATGCATCTACTAACAAATTACGGCATGCTTTCATAAATTAAATACAAAAGTAATAAGAGACTTACCTTTGAAGAACGTTTCTTCTAACTTTCTCTCGCTCTCGTGGAGTCTGGAACAACAACCTCTCACTATTGCTTAGAACGCCAACCCAATCATCTAGTGGATCGTCTAGTCAACCACGAATAATCTTCTCCACGAACGGCAACCTTTCGGACACCACCACTCAGTAACTTTGGTATTCTCGAAGTAAGAATCTAGGAGGTGTAGGCTCTGTTGGATTTGGTAGAGTGAAAGAGGAAACAACGATCGCACTATACGACCAAGCAAGTGGGATAAGGATATTGTATATCATATAGACTGTGGTGCTTGATCGTTTAGTAAAAGTACACGATCGTTTAGTAACATGGGTTTGATCGTTTACACGATCGTTTAGACAAACTCGCTAGCCACGCGATCATTTAGTAAAATGCTAAACGATCGCTTAGATAATGGCGCGTGTACACGATCGTTTAAACAAACACTTAAAGTTGTCGCTAGTCTCTCGTGAGCTAAACGATTGACTGTGTACTCGAATGAAGCGATTCTTACAAAATGAAAAAAAATTTCATTTTATCCGTCAGTTATGAAAACTAAATAAAACCTCCCACTTCACGCACGGTTAAAGAAGAAACCGCTTACAATTATCTCATAATTAATATAATTATAAATAAATATAATAACTAGCTTATCATGTTCTATTTATAACCTATAGTTTTAATATCAAATCATATGCAACATTTAAACCATAGTCCTTTTCTCCTTTACTTGATATAAATCATATTTATATCATTTTTCTCCAATTAATGTATCGCATACATCATGTCAACTATATCACATATAATTGAACTAGTTTAATCATACCATATATAATTAAACCCCCTCTTGTCAATTTGAACACTTCAAACTAACCCAAAAATTGATTCTCAACTTGAATCTATTGTGCTACCAAGAGGACCTTATGGACCTACAGCTTGAAGCTTCAACAGTACGTGAATAGCTAACTAATCTCTTTAGTCACGAGATCCACCATCCGTTAACTGTCGGGCACTTCACTAAAGAACGGCAGCTGCATTCTTCTCACTACAGATATATTTTTGTGTCCATCGGATATAACCAGTCAACAATACGATAACCTTTCACAGATGCTCGTAAGTACAGCTCAGCCAATTTATTATTTTGCCCCTATAGTCACATCTAACTCCTTAAGTACCACTGATCCCTCTAATGAACAATATATCATAATTCTACTATGAGTGGACACCTCTCGAGCCTTGAGAAGGTGTGTGGCACCACATCGTTCAAGCCCTAGAATCAACCCTTAAGGGAGCAATCTATCTACTTACCCTTACTTCAGGGAAGAAGTGAATTTAATCTTGTGTAGCTGAGTTCTCAGCTCCCCAATCAGAAGAATCCCCAAAGTGGTAGTTTGATTCGGCAATCTGGCCACTCGCACCCATGTAAATCAAAGAACCGCCCTCAAAGGTAGGAGTTCCCAACTCACTCAGGATTAAGGTCATGTTACCTATGGTCATCCTAATGAAATGAAGTCTCTGTCATAAATGACGTTATACAATAAGACTAAATATTTTGTGGTCTGGTCTTATATAAACTCCTTTATATAGGACCCCCCCACTCGCATTCTCCACATGAATGATTAGGATCAGACCATCTGTAACACATCACAACACTTGTAACTTTCTACAAAGCGGGCTGCATCCGTAGTGTCACCAGGATAAGGTTTTCCTCCTATATCCATATACTATAGACCATTTTGGTTATCACTTAAGGCATGATCCACATGTATGTCTCCACATACATACTTAAGTTACAACGATAACCAGGGATTTTAGTTTATTGTTTTGTGGTAAATGCAAATAAAACATCTCATGTTTCATAGACAACAGTGAAGAAAATATCTCATATTATTACATCACTAGCATTTGTTCATACATATGTTTATAAACTACAGGACCCTACGAGAGTTTAGGGCATCAACCCCAACACAAGCCCCAGAATCAGCCCTTAAAGGAGCAATTTTTTTACTTTCCCCTGCATCGGAGAAGAAGTGAATTTCGTCTCATGTAGTTGTGTTCCCAACTTGCCAATCAGATAAATCCCCAAAATGGTAGGCTTGTTGAGTTGGCAATTTGGCCACTCTCACCCATAGAAATCAAAGGACCGCCTTCATGAGCAGGAGTTCATAACTCACTCAGGATTCAAGTCATGTCGCCTATGGTCACGAAATGTAAGTCTCTATTATTAACGGCGTTATATAAAGAGATTAATCATTTCGTGGTCCAGTCTTATATAAACTCTTTGTATAGGATACCCCGCTCACATGTATCTATATGAAGGATCAGAATCAAATCATTAGTAGCACTTACAACACTTGTAACATCTACAAAGCGGATCGTATCCGTAGTGTCACCAGGATAAGGTACCCAACCTTATCCATCTACTACATACCGTTTAGGTTATTATTTAAACAAGATCCATTTGTATGTCTCTACGTACTTGTTTAAATTACATGAAATAACCTCGGATCTTAGTTTATTGGATTGAGTATATGCTTATAAAATAACAGTTATTTTATTAACAACAACATGTTTATATAAAGTTTACAAACTATGAGATTACAAGAGATTTAGGACACCAATCCCAACAGTCTCTGCATACATGTTTAAGCTATAGAAAATAACTTCAAATATTAGTTTATTGGTTTTGTGGGTTAATGCTACTAAATGTTGAATAAAATGTTTCATATTTTATTAAATAAATAAAATTTTTTGTACATTACAATTACAAACTACATGACCAACGAGATTTAGGACATCAACCTCAACAGTGCCTATTTAAATTTTAGTTTTTATGTGAAGAGATACATCAAGAAGATTCGATGATAGATGAAAAGGTGTGATTATTATTGATTTCAAAAATATTTAGTTATTATGTGAGGTTAAAATTAAATTACTTATTCACAATACGAAATGATACATTTTCTTTACCAGTTATTGTATTTGTCTGAAAAGTTGAAAGTTGGAAAAGAAAAGTTAAAAATATTAACAAAAACTCTAAAGAGTACAAATAAAATTGTTTTTAGTTACAAAGAGGTGGGAATACAATTTATACTTAAGTCTTTCACTCTCTCCTCTCTCACTCTTCATATTGTTTTCCTCTCTCCTCTATTCATGCATTGCCTCTTCGTAGGAGGCTAATTTGTTGAAAACAAAAATCTAATTAAAAAAAATCATCAAATTTTGGAGCAATTAGGATCGCAAAATGAGGATAGAAATATTCTCCCCATATAGCTCATTTTAATATAGTAGAGATTTTGACAATTGAACTTAAGAAGAAAAAGAAAAAATAAATATTGACAAATTTTGTATATGTTTTGGTCCCTAGATTTTGGGTCTAATTTCCTTTTGATCTTTAAATTTCAAAATGTTACTCATTTAGTACTTAAGCTTTGGGTTTGATTTTAAATCTATCCCTATGTTTCAAATTTTTATAATTTTATCCTTCATATTAAAGTTTTGTTTCAATATAGTTTATAAGCTTTAAATTTTATACTTTTAATCTCGATTTTTCACTAAATACTCTATTTCAATCTTTGGGGTTAATTTCTATAATTAATTTTAAATTTAATTTTAACAGTTATGAAAAATAGTAAGATGTAATTCTTTTAATTATTTAAACTAATTAATAGACATTAACACTCAAGACCAAATGTGAGTATCTAGTGAAAAGTCGAGGTTAAAAAATGCAAATCTTGAAGTCTAGGAACCAAATTGAAACAAAACTTAAATTTCAATAGTAAAATTTTGAAATTTGGGGACTAAGTTGAAACAAAACTCGAAACTTAGGGACTAAAAATATTGTATTTTGAAACCAATGGACCAAATAGAAACTAAACAAAAAATATATTGACTTTTTTAAAAAGACTAATAATTAATATTGCCAATTATTCTTTAAAAAAAATATTTACAAATTTTTATGGGAATTTTCAAAAATAGGAAAATAAGATAAACTATTTATACAAAATAACAAAATTTTAACTTTCTTTGATAGAGACTGATAGAAGTCTATCACTAATAGACACTGATTGAAGTTTTTTTTTTTTTTTTTGCTATTTCTATAAATAGTTTGACATTTTTTTTATCTGTGAAAATTTTTCAATTTTTAATTCATTTGATTAGTTTAAATATTTAAAAACCTGTTTAACTACAACATTATTTGACAAGATATTCAATTCATGAGAAGGTTGATATACATACATGAGGCTTGTATAAATTTATAACAAGTGTTTTGTTCAACTAAGCACTTAGGCCTAGAGTATTTTTAACTCATTGAAGTGAAGGAATGAGACTATTTATAAAGTCCATTGCTTGACATCCGCTTGAGAGTTGTGCAATATTGACAACATCAGTCAGCATAGATATAATTCTCAAGATTACAGGTTTTTAGCGAGTGAGCTCGATTTGAATATTATCCTTTTTGTGATAGGGATCAAGCTCAGCACAACAGGCTCAATTTGAGACTTTGACCTTTCATTTGGAGACGTGCGAAACCCTAGAGGTTAGTCATACTTTCGAGAGTTCTAAAATGTCCTTAGATTTGGGCCCTTCCACAGGTCCGAGCCTTGGACAACCCTCAACAACATTCATTAGCTATCATTTCAAATTCCCTTCTGCAAGTCTCTAAGTTATTTTTTCTCTTGCCATGCTTCTCAGATTTAGTGCTTGGGTGTTGTCGTCTTGGGTTTATAATTATTCTCACCTATTTGACTATAGTTTATGTGTATGTAAAAATGATCAATTGATTATCAAAACTAATAATAAATAATCCCTAAACATAGCCCGCAATGTGTGCTTTTTAGAATTTAATATTTTATTATTTTCTAAATAGTCATAATTCTATTCCTTTCCTTCAAACTATCCAAACTTATGAAGAATTAAGACATTTTTCTTTCTATACATTCATCACAAACCACCACATTATATAAATCGACCATCTCAGTCAATCTTTATAATTAATAAAATGGAGTGTCGATTCACATATTTCCTTGTCGTGTTTACAAAACCCTATTTTGTGGGTAACATCCTTTTATCACAACTGCCATCTCAAACATCTCTTAATCTTAATTTCTCCCCTTCTCAAAGTTTCCCAATAATGAAAATCTCTTAGAAAGCTTTCCATCCAAACATCCCTAATAAACTTGGGATGTTTAGTCAAGTTTAGTTATTAGGGATGTTTGTATTCCATAACTATTTTCACCACTCATCCATCTTATCTTCATCTATTTGACTATAGTTTGGTCTCCCCTCCCCTTCACATGCGAAATGGTATCCACTTTTTTTTTAGTGCATATCCCATCTTTCCACTATGAGTAAGTTGGACCAAGCCACACTATCATTCTTTTTTCTTTAGAATAATACATATTGAGACTTGTTTGAACAAATATCTATTAACATATAGTTGTAAGATGATGAGGAGAATTAGGATAATTAGTATATTTTAGTTAATCTTTGTTTAGTTGTTAATTTAGATTAGTTAGTGTTTAATTAGAATTATTTAGTTAATTGTCTTATTTTCTTATATGATTATAAATAACTAATTTAGGGTTGTAATAAGAAGCTTTTGATTATCCTTTGAAAATATAAAACTTGTGTTCTTTTGAGAGATCGAGTTCTCTTTTTAATGGTGGATTTCTCTTGTTTGGCCTAAAATGAACATAAATCAACGATAATTGGCATACACATTTTATCTTATACTCCACTTGTATTGTATTAAGAAAAAAAATATATATATCATTTGACTTTTTTTTTTTCTCTAATATACTTAATTTGACTTGAGAAGACAAGGCTACATTCTCTAACTTTTGTACAAACCAATCATTGATAATAATAAATATTATCTTAGCAAACAAGTATGTCTCAACTAAGTTAGAAATTATGATATATCAAACCTAGCATATTTTGGTGCTCAAATCATCTCTGCCTCTCACCAAATCTAATCAATGCGATATTCTTTAAAAAGAAATAAATTACTATAATGATGCATTATAAAAATTAAATAATAAAATGTCATCGAATATTTTTAGTACAATAGAGATAGATTCAAATCACTATAGGTTAGTAACTCATTTGAATGTTAATGGAGCTACCTTACATTTCACTTAAAATTAATGAATTTTTATTTTAAAAATAAGGGGACATAATAGACTACGGTTACAACTTCAGAAACCAACTTGCAAAATCTAAACTGCAAAGAAATGGAATTAAAATTTTATACATTACTTGAAGCAAATATCTCATGTCACGGGTTGCTAAAATAGACAACTTGTGTAAAAATGTTGTAATTTTATGACCCGAAAAAAATAAATTATCTTAATAAAATGACAATTTATTTATTATATTTATTTTCAATCATCTTCCTCTGGTCTTCTTAAATAGTACACTGCAGTGCTATATTTCTCCAAGCTCCAATGGCGGCATTGCATGTTCACTCATTTCATGCTCTGTTTCTTTTCTCCCTTTTCCTCTCTGTTCTCTCCAACTTCGGCCTGAAATCAGCCGTCGCCGTCGTACCGCCCAAGAAAATAGGCAATGGGTACCGGCTGATTTCCGTCGGCGAGGCTCCCGGTGGCGGCATTCTCGGCTTCCTCCAAGTCAAAACCAAAACCCAAATTTACGGCTCCGATATTACCTTCTTGCAGCTCTTTGTGAAGTACATTGAAATTCTGAAATCCCATTAGTTTATAATTTTCAATTTTGGGTTCATTTTGGTTGATTTTAATCATTTGATTTTTACAGGCACGAAACAGAGGACCGTTTGAGAGTCCATATAACAGACGCGAAGAAGAAACGATGGGAAGTTCCGTACAATTTGTTACCGAGAGAAAACCCTCCCCCGCCGAGAGGTACCATCGTTTTCCCCAAAAACAACGTAACCATTTCAGAATATTCCGGTTCGGAGCTGATTTTCAGCTATGCCGCCGACCCGTTTAGCTTTGCGGTGAAGAGGAAGTCAAATGGGGAGACTCTTTTCGATTCGGGTTCCGACGAATCCGACCCGTTTAACAGCCTGGTGTTTAAGGACCAATATTTAGAAATTTCAACCAAATTGCCGGAAACGGCGGCGGTGTATGGGCTGGGAGAGAACACACAGCCGAAAGGGATGAAACTGCAGCCGAATGATCCTTACACTCTTTACACCACCGACGTGGCGGCGGTGACTTTGAACACCGACCTCTACGGGTCCCACCCAGTGTACATGGACCTGAGGAACGGCGGCGGCGGAGAGGCAAAGGCTCACGGCGTTTTGATTCTGAATAGCAATGGGATGGATGTGTTTTACAGAGGGAATTCGTTGACGTATAAGATAATTGGCGGTGTTTTTGATATCTACTTCTTTGCAGGGCCTTCGCCGTTGAGCGTTGTTGATCAGTATACGGCATTTGTGGGCCGGCCGGCTCCCATGCCTTATTGGGCTCTCGGTACGTATCATTACGCCCTAACTATTTGATTTTTTTAGAAAAAATAAATAAAATTAAGTCTATAAACACTTCTATATCTCTCAACTCTAAATTTATTATTATTTTTCGAATTTAATTAAGATTTCTTGTAGAAAAAATTAAGATAAAATAAACTTAATTTTCAAAAACCAAAATTCAAAAACAAAATGGTCACCAATTACCAAATGAGACCTATACTATTCCATTTCCACGTTCCATTTTTAAACGTATAACCAACAATACAAAATATTTTTGAAAAATCAATGTTTTAATTACAAATTTAGTCTCTATAATTTGAAAAAAAAAAAAAAAAAAGTTATAATTTAATACTTATAATATGATAAAATCTCATAAATAGTCTTTATGATTTGATAATATCCCCATACATACTCTCTATCGTGGGACTATTCATGAATGTTTTATCGAACCATAGAAACTAAATTCTAACTTTCTCGACTACAATTTAATAGAAAATCAATTACTCACCCATCAACGAACTTGTAACTAAAGAAAGAAAAGTATAGATTAATTATCAGAGTTATGTTCATGTTAACCATTCGATGCAATAGCTAACTTAGGAAGAAAGCATTATAACCTCATAGGTTGATATTGTATGAAGGTGAAGAAGGTGATTTTTGTCAAAAGTGTTTTTGTGGTTATGTTTTGATGTGTCGTATGGAGGAGGGGAAAAGGTGGGTTTGGTTTGGTGATTAATGGGAAGGGAAAGGGAAAGGGAAAGGGGATGGGGATGGTCCATACCCTAAAGTGGTTTTTTTTTTTAAGGGTAAGCTTTCATGGAATCATAGCAACATGTGAAGGGAGTTAATGTTGTAGGCCTATACTAGTAGATATTATAATTTACTTTTATTTTATTAATAAATTTAATGATGGTCAATATTTTCATTAAACAATAAATTAGGACATATATCCTTCAATTAAAAGTAATTAGAGGTCCAAATTAAAAGTGTTTCAAAAGACTTGATTAGCTCATGAATCCATCCTTTTTCAAATCATATAATTGCAAAAGACAAGTGCATTTATAATCTTTTAAAATCCTATCTAGAAAAACAAATGGAAGTTGGGGAAAGGAAACCTTTCAAGCTTTGTTTTACTCTCTGTTTTGTATTTTTTTCAATTTAAAGAACGGTTATTGATATATATATATATTATGTATTTTGTAAAAGAAATAATCCAAAACAAAATCCCACTTTTAGATGATAATTGATATGATTTAAACCATCCATCTTTGAGATGGTAACTAGTATAATTTATTACTAAACTTTTCTTCTAGAATGTAAATTATCAAAAAAAAATTGTGAAAAATCACATTTTACTTATAAACTTGTAATATTATATCAATTTTAACGAATTTCATTTTAAGTTTATCAAACTGGACGTTAAGCTTATATATGTATTACAATTTTTATTCTCCAATTGATTTCAATTAAATCACTTAAACTACGCTTAGTAACCATTCAATTTTTTGTTTTTGGTTTTTAAAAATTAAGTTTATTTCCTTTCGATTTCTTCCACTGTTTTACATATTTCTTAAGTTACACTATATGAATGCTTAATCAAATTTTAAAAACAAACACTACTTTTTTTATTTTTTAAACTTTGGTTTAGTTTTTGAAAACATCGATGAAATTTTATAACAAAGCAAGAAATTTAAGAATGGTATAGATGTTTTACAAAACTTCAAAAACTAAAAGGGGCATTTGGGACAAAGGTTATCATCAAAATATAATAATCACCTCTTGCTATAGTAAAAACTATTTCAAAACCTCCAATTAACTTCGGTCAACACTATTTCAAAACCCCATTTGCTACCGTATTTACTATTTATTATGGTTTTTACTATTTTACATTCATCATTTTTTTATTATTTGCTATCATGTTTACTATTTTCTCAAACTAAAATAGTTTAGATCTCACACACATACTATTATAACCCAAATTAAAATAATCTACACCCAAAAGCAAACTATCATAATCCAACTAAAATAATCTAATACTATAATTACTAACACATTGCTACAAACGTCCCGAATTACAAAAAGCAAAAAGACTTTCTTAACTCACTAATTTTAAAAGACTTTCATGAACTCACTAATTTTAATTTAAGTTCCATCAGTACACAAATTAACCATTAAATAACTATCAGAATTCACAAATTTTTTTCTAAAAATATTTTTAATATTTATTTCTCTAAAATTTTGTAAAATTTGTATCCCATGTTTGTTTTAGCAATCGTTCAATAGAATGCAAGAGTACTTGTCCTAACAATAATTGGCTACTCGTACCTTCATAGTTCAACAGTAATTTGTATGCACATCCAAACTCACAATTAAGGTACTTAAAAGAGTGAGGAAACAAAATTCCTCCGGCCCCGACCAATAACTCTTCTTTATCATTGGACGAATATTCATCCTTGAAATGTCAGTAACCAGTAAACAAAAATCTTACATGTGAAGAACTGAAATTTGTAGGGTTTCACCAGTGCCGATGGGGCTACCGGAATCTCTCCGTTGTCGAAGACGTCGTGGAGAATTACAGAAAGGCCAAAATCCCTCTCGATGTAATCTGGAACGACGACGATCATATGGACGGCCACAAAGATTTCACTCTCAATCCAATCAGTTACCCTCATCCAGCTCTCTTATCATTTCTCGACAAAATCCACAGCTCCGGCATGAAGTACATCGTCTTAATCGACCCTGGAATCGCCGTCAATTCCACTTATCCCGTCTACCAAAGAGCCATAGCCAAAGACATCTTCATCAAACACCAAGGCCACCCTTATTTGGCTCAAGTTTGGCCCGGCCCCGTCCACTTCCCGGACTTCCTCAATCCCGCCACCGTCTCCTGGTGGGCCGACGAGATTCGCCGCTTTCACGACCTCGTTCCGGTTAACGGTCTTTGGATTGATATGAACGAAGCCTCCAATTTCTGTACCGGAAAATGCACGATTCCGGTAGGGAAACAGTGCCCCAATGCCACTGGTCCTGGATGGATTTGTTGTTTGGATTGTAAGAACATAACGGACACGAAATGGGATGACCCACCTTACAAAATCAACGCATCAGGATTGCAAGTTCCGATTGGGTACAAAACAATCGCCACTAGCGCCGTTCATTACAACGGCGTTTTGGAATACGACGCTCACAGTCTCTACGGATTCTCGCAAGCAATTGCTACACACGAAGCCCTTCAAGGGCTGGAAGGAAAACGCCCCTTTGTTCTCTCACGATCTACGTTCGTCGGTTCCGGCAAATACGCCGCCCATTGGACCGGTGACAATCAAGGAACATGGCAGGATTTGAAATACTCCATTTCCACAGTTCTCAATTTTGGTATCTTTGGTATCCCAATGGTGGGATCAGATATTTGTGGGTTTTATCCCGCGCCGACAGAAGAGCTTTGTAATCGTTGGATTGAAGTGGGTGCTTTTTACCCTTTCTCTAGAGATCATGCCAATTTCTATTCTCCTAGACAGGAGCTTTACCAATGGGAATCAGTGGCTATTTCTGCTAGAAATGCATTGGGAATGAGGTACAAGATTTTGCCGTATCTTTACACTTTGTCGTTTGAAGCTCATATCAAAGGAGCGCCAATTGCAAGGCCGATTTTCTTCTCGTTCCCGAATTACGCTGAATGTTATGGAGTTAGCACACAGTTTCTTCTGGGGCAGAGCTTAATGATTTCTCCGGTGCTGGAGCAGAACAAAACAGAGGTCACTGCTCTGTTTCCACCGGGGACTTGGTACGATTTGTTTAATATGACGAACGTGATTGTATCGAAGAAAGGGCGTTATGTGACACTCAATGCGCCACTTCATGTGATTAATGTTCATTTATATCAGAATGCCATATTGCCGATGCAGCAGGGTGGGGTGATTTCTAAGGAAGCTCGAGCGACACCGTTTAACCTCGTTATCACTTTCCCCGCCGGCAAATCTGACGGCGAGGCTAGAGGGAATCTGTTTCTCGACAACGATGAGTTACCGGAGATGAAAATTGAAAAGGGTACTTCGACGTATGTGGAATTTTATGGTGTGAAGAGTAAAGGCCATGTGAAGATTTGGTCGGAAGTTGCGGCGGGGCAGTTTGCTTTGGACAAGGGGTTGATTGTTGAGAAGGTTACTGTTTTGGGGTTGGATGGAAGTGGGAAGGCGAATGAGGTCTTTGTTAATGGAGATCCGGTCGCGGCCGGAGTTTCGGCCTCCACGGTGGAGCAAAATTTACAGCAGGAGCCGTTGGGGGAAGAGAGTGAAAGAGGAAGAAGTTTGATGGTTGAAGTCAGTGGTTTGTCGTTGCCGATTGGGAAAAGCTTCGATCTGTCCTGGCAAATGGGTTCTTGAATTTGAAGGGTAAGATTCTAGTTTTTCTGTGATTCGCCTTCTTCACCATGGAATCAACTTAGATCGATTGATCCATTCTGTGAATAATAAATCCTGTTGTTTTCGTTTCCAGGTTCTCATCTGCTTGTAGGGCCCTTTTGCTTTGATTTGTAACATTGGGCTTGTTGTTGGGCCTTTGAAATCTTCTGATTTGGGCCTGGGCAAATATTCGTAATAGAGGGCCAAAAAAATGACGTGTTGCCACCTCATTGTAATGGTTGAATTTTGTAGTTTTTTTTTTTCAAACAAATTGTTGGAAATTACTATTATATGCTGTAGACAACAAAGCTGAGGAAAAAGTAGATGCATATCTTTGGTAATTGGCATCCAATTGATATATTGCAGATAAAACATAAAATTTTAGTAAAATTATTCATTGGTTGGTTTTGACCTCATTTTGATTGAGATGATGAGTTTGAAAGAATCTTGAGAAAACTACCTTTAGCTCCCAAATTCTGAAAAATCAATGTATTTGATTTCTATGCTTTCGAAAAAAAAAAAAATAGAATAGATACGTTTAGTTTTCAAGTCTAAAAAAAATTATGCTTGAAAATTTTAAAGATTGGAATTTGCCTTGAGATTAAGTGTATGTATATTTAAGCTAAAATATCAATTTATATTTATAATTTTTTAGGGTTGTATCAGTCAATCCCAATTAATAATTATATCGATTTAAATCTTGAATATTCTCTTCCATTTTTTTAGTACATAGAGTAGGAGATTCGAACTACAAAACTTGTAGTCACTAACTTATCCATAAATACTTATAATTTTAGTCAGTTAATCTGTTAAATTTTCATAATCCAAACAATTTAGACTATTTATTAGGATTACATTTGAAAATTGTGCATTAATTTTGAAACGTATGTAGACTTCTTCAAATATGATTGAACGAAATGGACAATTAGACTAAATGCATTGTGATTTCCAAATAAATAATGCCTAATTGTTTATTGATTCCTTTATGATACCCAGTGAATTTAATTGATATATACGGCAATGAGTTTCTCACGTATTATTATAAATAAAATATAATGGAGAATTTAAATTTATACATTACAAAGGTTCATAGTTTAAATCAATACAACTCTTAAAACATATTTTAGATTGATACAATGTCTCGAGTAGAGTATAAATTGATATTTTATCTATTTTTAAAAATTAAAGATATTTTCAATATTCAAAAACTAAAACATACATATCTTTTAAAACACGGATTTGATGTAAAGCAAAAACATGGACAAGTCGTTTGGTTGGAGGATTTTCTACATTAGAATTAACACACGCATATAAAAATTCATGTTTATTTCACAGTTTTCAACTCCATTTATTTTTTATTGTATATACAATTTCATTTTGAATATAGTTAATTACTAATCAATTAATATCAATTCAACAAAATTAATATAAATATGCAATTTGACCATTTAAAAAATCAATAATAATCTATTAAAATATTTGCTTAACATATATTTACAATAAAAAAATTGTTAAATAAACATAATTACTTTTTTTTACATAAAAAACTAATTAATTAGCTAACAATATTTAAAATATATTTGATTAGTAAACCATAATTAGTTAAATTTAGTTTGTAAAAAATGTTATTTTCAATAATAATAATTATTTATCTATTTTTTTTATAATCTAGTATGATTTATTGAGATTAATTTTAATTTGATTTTTCATTATAAATATATAAAACTTTTTTAATATTCTTTTTAAACAACATATCATATTTTTATCTCATATTTCATTCTTTTATAATATATTGTTTATTGAAATATATTTTATTTTATCGTTTAGTTGAAATTAAAATTACTAAGGTTGACTTAATTACTTATAAAGTGACTAAGAATTATATTATAATTAATACGACGTTCATTTAATAGATTAATTTTAACTACAAGTACTCAATTTTCAAATATTTATAATTAAGATTATTACTAATTTTCGATTAAATTACTTTTATCAATATGTTGAATGATATGTTTTTTAAATTAATTAATCTATTACAATTATATAAGATTGTAATACTTAATTTCATAAATTAAATACAAACATATATATTTATAAATTTATAATAGGTTTATATTTTAGGATAAAAATTTTGGCTAGAAATTCTTTATTTTTTCAACCCATTCCCTCTTTTGATTTTAGAAAAATACTCTTTATCGATATACTACCTCTCCTACACATTATCCTCTACCTCATAACATAGAGTATCTAATAGTTAGGATTTAGAGAAAAAATTGGATAACTTAACTCACTCATAAGAAAAGTTCTCCCCACATAAAGTAGTTTTAACATCTAATTAGATCAGGGAATCATTTGAATTAATAACATAAGCACATTATTTTTTATTTCTCTATAATTGGAGCATAGTTTCTTATCCATTTATTCATTCAATTCAACTTTAATTCTTGACATTTTTTTTAGCATAAAAAATTCAAACAAAGTTTGGTCTAATCCAATAAGGTAAAATACTACTAAAATTTTTCATTGATATGACATGCTACTTTTTCTATTCATTCATTTCAGGATCAATTATGGCCTTACAAATTCTACCAGACGAATTTGTTACTTCATAGAAACGTGATGCTAGCCGCACTTAAAATCGAATATTCTACCATTGAATTAACAACTCAAAATTAAAAATAATATATATATATATATACAAAGAAAATGAAAATTATGTATAGATACTATTGGAATCAAAACAACAAAAGAAATCACAACCAAACTATTACAATAATATAAATTTATCATATTTAATTTGACAAAATTGTGAATGAAGAAGCGGTCTCCGCAGTTATTGACCGAGACTAAGCAGCAGCCGAATTGGCGTCGTTATCATAATGATAGCCGTAACAGCTGGGGGAGCGGGTTTGGAGTAGGACACGTGTCGAAGATCCTGTGGAAGACCAACGGTATAACAGGAAATTTTGGCGGGAAGAATAAGGCGGTGGATTCCACGTCGGCGCAATGGGCGGGAAAAAACGTAAGCCCGTTACGTTGGGCCCACTTTTGTCGTTACGCGCATATCATATTCATGCATGGCATGCACATCATGAGGGCATGATGATGATAGTTGTTGGATTGTGGAACAAGGTCATTATTGGAATCTCACATGATGTGAAAGAAAAATGGGAAAAGCATTAATTATAATGTCTGCAACCTTTAAGTGAAATTTAGTCGGGCAATTTCTTCGTTCGGGTCGAGCACGGGTCGGTTCTATTAGCCGTCTGCCGACCATTGTCAGCCGTTGGATCTTTGTTTTACCGATATCAATGTAGACATTGTCACGTGCATAGCATAGTGTTGCCCTTTCTTCTTTTGTTCATTTTTTCCAGTCTCACTTTTTCATTCTGAATTTCTGTTTCCCTTTTTCTTTTACTATCTCAATAAATCAACTAACTATATCAATTTACACATCCTTCAATTTTCATTCAACAATATAGTGTGAAATTTATAATTTGAATCAATTAAACTCTTAACAATTTGTAAGTCACTAAATTTGATCCATTTATTAGAACTACTCTGACATTAGTTTTCAAATGTTTGTAGACTTCTTCGAACGTCAATATAACAAAATGGACGATTAAAGTAAATACATGGACTATTAGAGTAAATACATGGACTATGTTCAAAGAAAAAATTGTATAATAGTATAATTTGATTAATTTAAAAATCTAGGAGTTTGATTGATAGAATGCCAAGTTTCACACAAGGTTGCTGCAAATAAAACGTAATGGAAGGTGTAAACTTATTCATCAACAAAAGTTCATAGTTTTATGATTAAACCATTAACGTAGTGGAAGGTGTATCCCCGCCCAGTTCCCGTCCCCGACCCTTACCCCGATTAATTTTTTATTTTAAATATATATTAATTAATTCTAGAAATAAATATATATAATATATAATTATATATATATTGTATAAAAATATATATTAATTTTACAAATATTTATATAATTATATATATTACAAAAAAAATATGGGGATAGGGAATCCCCGCCCCGTCTCGACCTCATTGTCAACCCTATACACATATTTATATGTAGAAGTATTATTTTGATTCTTTTGATATTTAAAGTAGAGTAATCAAACTTTGCTCACTTTATTAATGAATGTAGCGGGCATATATATAGCCAGATGTCAAGTACAAGTAAAGATAAAATTAAACAAACTAACTCACTCTGTTATTTATAACAACTCTAATAATCCCCCTCGAGATGGAGCTAGAGGATTCACAATGTCCATCACGGACAACAAAATATTAAACGAAGACCGAGGTAATGCTTTAGTAAAAATGTCAGCAAGTTAAAGCTTTGTATTTATTGGCATAAGCTTCATATCCCCTTTGACAATATGACCACGAACAAAATGACAATCCAATTCGATGTGTTTGGTTCGATCATGAAAAATTGGATTACTTGCAATGTGAATCGTCGAAGTAGTATCACAAAAGATAAGTGAAGGGGGTGGAGATGAAACTTGTAAATCAACCACAGTTGAGAAGTCCAAAGCAATTCACCCGTCACAGCAACAATGGCTCGATATTCGTTGACTTCCTTGTATCCAAGCATAAACATCAGTCAACATCAGAAAATGCCCTAAGTCGATAAGAAGTCATGCCTGGAAGAAAAACACCTTGACTTGGAGAAGCCTTCAAAAACCTCAGCAGATGACGAACAATATTTAAATGGCATTGACAAGGTTTAGCAACATATTGAATTAATTTCTGCACGACAAATGTGATATCAGGCTTGAAAATGGTAAGATAAAAATGACGACCAATTAGTCTTCTATAAGAAGTATGATGTGTTAAGAAATCATCACCATCAACACGTAACTTAACATTAGGATCCAATAGGCAAAGAAGTTGGTTTGCAGCCTAACAGACCAGAATCTTCGAGTAATTGTAAGACATGATGTTGCTAAGAAAAAAAAAAAGCCATTGGATGATCTGGTCAAGTTCAAACCTAAGAAATATCAAAGACTACCATGATCTTTCAATCTAAAAATAACATTCAAATGGCCTTTTAACTCGTTAATTAAAGTGGAAGATGCACCGGTAATTATAATGCCATCCACATCCACAAGTAAGGCCATAAAAGAATCATTATAACCTCTCACAAACAAATAATAATTAGACTTTGATTGAGTAAGATGAGTAAGCAGTAAAGCCTTAGAAAATTCGTCAAACCACGGTTGAGAAGCTTGTTTGAGCCTATATATGGACTTATGAAGCTTACAAACTAAGTGCTCCCCCTTAAAGGCAACTTGGCCATGTTTATAATGTTGGGGTTGATGTTTTAAATCTCATGGGTCTTGTAGTTTGTAATTGTAATGTACAAACAATTTTATTTATTTAATAAAATATGAGATATTTTATTCGAAATTTAGTAGCATTAATCCACAAAACTAATAAACTAACATCAAAAGTTATCTTCTGTAGCTTAAACATGTTTCTAGAGACATACATGTATATAATGTTTAAGTGATAACATAAATGGTTTGTAGTAGATGGATAAGGCTACGTACCTTATCCTAGTGACACTACGAATACGACTCGCTTTGTAGATGTAACAATTGGACTATGACTTATTGTTCATCAGAAGAAACAAAGCTAGTTAAGGAGTTAGATGTAACTATAGGGGAAAAAGGGAAATTTTGGCTCAGCTATACTTACGAGCAATTTGTGAAGTCTCATCGCACTATTGACTGGTCATGTCTAATGGACACATAAATATATTTGTAGTGCGAAGAGTACAACTGTCGGGCTTTAGTGGAGTGACCGACAGTTAATGAATGTTGAATAATTTAATTATAGGGGTTTAATTAACTATTCAAGTACCACTGAAGCTTCAATCTACAGGTTATAAGGTCCCCTCTGTAGCTCAACAGGGATTGATGAGAATAAACTTGGGATTAATTTGAATTCTTCAAATTAGTTGAGGAAATTAATTATATGTGATATGATTAATATAATATATTTGATACATTATAATATAAAGTTTATTTAAGAGGAAATAAATATTTAAATATGATTCAAATATTAATTATATGGATTGGATTCATATAATTAAATTTAGTATAAAGGTGATTTATATTAAATACCACAAATGATTGAGATAATTAAAAACTATAAATTATAAGTTAGTTATTATTATTATTATTATATCATTTAAATTTATTTTATTATTATTTTTAATTTAAATTTCAAAATTAAAGGGAGGGAGTTACAACTCATGTGGATTCTCATCCTAAGAGAATACGAAGGACTCACTTGTGGTGGTGTTATAATTCTTGGGTGGTCATGTTTCCATAAATTGTTTGTGATCGGTTCGAGGATTTTGTAAAGATATTTGGCTTCAAGGGTAAGCATTATTTTCCCACTAATTTAATGCATGTTGTATTTATTTATTTATTTTTATGTATATTGTATGTTCTGTAATTTCTTTGTTATGTGAAATTAAAATTGGGCCGATCCCTGCTTCTACTACGGAACTTCATAGTTCCTTCATATAACCAGTTGGAAAATCCACGTAGACTTCTTCAAACAATTCACCATGCAAAAATTCGTTGTTCACATCCAATTGAACTAAGCACCAATCATGCGAAACAACAAGAGTGAGCAAGACTTTCGCTGTGACCATTTTGGCTACCGACAATAAGGTTTCTACATAATCAAGTCCTTCCTGTTGTATGTAGCCTTTAGCTATTAATTTGGCTTTATAATGCTCAACGGAACCATTTGCTTTATGTTTGACTGTATACACCCATTTGCAACCTTTGGCATGATGATTAAGACGAAGAGGAACCGCATACCATATTTTATTTACTTCCTTAGCTTTTAAGTCATCATGCATAGCCCTCACTCTAGTGTGAATGAGGAATTGCTTGATGGTAAGATTGAGGTTCATAAACAAAGGAAACATTCAAGACAAAACTCTTGAAAAAAGAAGAGAATTTATCATAAGACAAATGTTTTTTCCAATGGATATTTGTTAGAGATGGGATCAACAAAGGAAGAACCTTGAAGCAGATTACAATGATAATTCTGAAGATATGAAGATCTCTTAACTGGACGAGATGACCTTCTGGTTGGTACTGCAACCACATTATTTTCATTTGTATAAGAAGTAGATTCTGAATGATCAATACTCCTAGTCCCAGGATTCATTGAGTGCATAGGACCATTACTAAGGCCAAGATCTATTCGAGTTATGACATCAACTGAAAGCTCATGAAGTAATATATCAAAGTTCTCATGACTAATTGAAGAAGAATGAGGACTGGCTGAAATATTAACACAAGTCTTGGCCTTAAAATAGATTAACATCATCATAGTCACTAGTAATTGTATGAAAAAGATATATGTCTTCATGAAAAATAACATCCCGTGGGACAAAGAAATTTTTATTCTCTATGTCATACAATCGATAACCTTTCATTCCTGTAAGATAACCAATAAAAACAGATAGAATGGTTTAAAGATGAAACTTTGATTGATGTAGTGATAAAGAAGAGGCAAAACATAAACACCCAAAGGATTTCAACATAGTATAATCAGCAATGGACTTATAAGTTTGAAAAATAGAGTTTTCCAATCAAGTATAGGAGGAGTCAAAAGATCGTTGTTAACACACCCTCCCAAAAAGCAATTGCCAGCTTTGACTAAAAAAAAAAAGCTCGAGCAACATTTAATAGGTGTTGATGTTTTCATTCCATAATAGAGTTATGTTCAGAACGCTCAAACGTAAGATAATTGATGGATAACTCCTTTAGATGCAAAAAATTAAGTAAAAGAAAATTTGAGAGCGTTATCAAAACGAAACTGTTTGATGGTGACACGAAACTTAACTTCAACATATTGAAAAAATTGAGGAACAATTCTAAGAACATCTGACTTTGCACACATAAAAAAAAACACCCATGTATATTGAGAGAAGTCATCTACCAAAGTGAGAAAATATTTGTGACCATTATGAGTTACAATTGTTACTCCTCCGGTCTCTTCCTCTAACCAAGTCCACACAGAGCCCACACTTCTGGATTTTTACACCGAGAATACTAAGGTAGCCATTATGGTGGTGTCTTACTCAACTAGACTGAGTTCGAGGTTTTGGAGGCCGTTCATTGGGTTCGTGATCTTGGAGATCGTTGAGTTCGTGTTCACTATGATCGTGTTGTGTTCGAGCGTTCGTGTGTTACAGTCTTGGAGATTGAACGAGCGTTTGTGATCGAGGGAGTTTGAAGCTGAGTCTTCAAAGGTATGTTTAATCTTTCCCTTGATTATCTGGTAAAGCATGTTGTAATTTCGTATTGTGCATGACCTGTAAGTTTCCGTTTCTTGATTATAATTGTTTATGTTCAATTTCGAATAAAATTTGGAACGATCATTCCACTGCTCATGGAAATCCTCATGTCTGATTTTCTTCATGACCTAATCTTTATTTTTCTATATTTCAAAGGCATGTTCGGTATTTTAGGGTTTGGAGGTTCATATTTAAAAAACTCAACCTTCATTTTTTGTATTTCAGAGGTCGTTCGGGTTCAAAGGATATTTGTATTTCATCGACAATAAAGTTTGCATCTCTCTATTGTCGACTTGAGGTTGTTCATATGCAGTTATGTGTTAAAGGAACTCTTATTCAAGAGTACCTAAGAGCGGAAGCAGATCTTTTCCAATTTATTGTGACAGAATTACCACATATATATTTAAATATACTAATATGCATTCATAATGCTAAATAGATCAAGAGGTCATACCAGATGAAGATTTCTTCTTCACAGTGGGCCTAAAACCCAACCGTCTACCTCGAACAATCACCACTCGAACAGAAGAAAACGAACCACTCAGAGTCCTCGGTATTCTTGGAGTGGGAATCTAAAGTGTGGGCTTTGTTTGGATTTGGTAGGGGGAAGGAGGAAGAGAGACCGTACTCAACGATCAAGCAAGTGGTAGATGAGGTCGTTTATCACATAGACAAGATGCTTGATCGTTTAGGTGAAGTATATGATCGAGTAGGAAAAAGTAAGTGATTTTCTAAACAATCATGTAGGAAAGGGTAAGCGATCGTCTAAACAAATGTGTAGGAAAGTGTAAGCGATTGTCTAAACGATCGTGTAGGAAAAGGGTGAGTGATCATCTAAACAACCGTGTAGGAAAAAAACTAAGCGATCGTCTATACGATTGTTTAGTAAATATCGGGAGCTAAAGATTAGGAAAAGGTAAACGATCATTTAGTTAATAGAGCGCGAATGTGTGCTCAGTAAGCGATCGCTTGGCAATATCGTATATGTAAGCGATCATGCAGTCACTATCGTATAGGTACTGGTTTTCTAAGTGATGACACTCTTTTTAACACAATGTTAACACACCGTCAGCTATTTATGCATCTCAAAGTGATATTTCAATATAATCATATGTTATTAGAACAGAAGAGACGCCATCCCAATTTCTTTATAACAGTCCAATGAATGTGATCTCATCATATTCATAATATATAAATTAATATCATATATCAATTATAATATTTTCCTCTACTAGATATAAATCATATTTATATCCAATTTCCTCCAAATTAATGTATCTCGTACATAAAGTTAATTATATCATATTTAATTAACTCGTTCAATTATATCATATATGATCGAACTCCCTCTTGTCAATTTGAACATTTCAAACTGACCCAAAAACTGACTCTCAACTTATATCCAAGCTACCAAGGGGACCTTATGGATCTATGGCTTGAAGCTCCAACGGTACATGAATAGCTTACTAAACTCTTTAGTCACGATATCTACAATCCGTTAACTGTAGACATTCCACTAAAGACCGACAGTTGAACTCTTCTTGCCATAGATATATTTCTATGTCCATTGGATATAACCAATCATCAATACATGACCCTTCATAGATGCTCGTAATTACAGCAGGCCAATTTACCATTTTGCCCTTGTAATTACATTTACCTCCTTAAGTACCACTGATCCCTCTAATGAACAATACAATGTAGTCCTACTATGTGTGAACACCTCTCGGGCCATGAGAAGCTGCATGGCGCCATATCGTTCAAGCCTGGGATCAGCCCTTAAGAGAGCAATCTATCTACTTACCCCTATTTTGGGGAAAAAATGAACTCCATCTTGTGAAGCTGATTTTCAAGCTCCCAAATCAGACGAATCCCCAAAATGGTAGGTTTGAGTCGGTGCTTTGGCCGCTCGTACCCATGCAAGTCAAAAGACTGCCCTCAATGGTAGGAGTTCCCAACTCACTCAGGATTGAGGTCATGTTACCTATGGTCATCTTAGTGAAGTGAAGTCTCAGTCATGAACGAAGTTATATGACAAGACATTAACACTTCGAGGTCAGGTCTTATAAAACTCTTTATATAGGATGCCCCCGCTCGCATGTCCACTACACGAATGATCAAGATCAGACCATCTGTGACAAGTCACAACACACTTGTGACAATTCCAAAAAGCGGGCCGCATCTGTAGTGTTATCAGGATAAGGTTTCCCTCATATATCCATATAATACAGACTATTTTGGTTGTCACTTAAGACATGATCCACTTGTATGTCACTATATACATGCTTAAATTATATAAAAACAACCAGAGATATTAAGTTTATTGGTTGTGGTAAAATAAAAAAAAAAAATCTAAATGTGCAAAGTCAAGAGGTGAAATAAATATCATATATATTATACATCGCAAATGTTCGTACAAAGTTGTTTACAAACTATAGGACACGAGACTTTATGTCACTGTTGCAACCTCTTCTACAATCTAAATTTTCCTTTTTCTTTTTTATATTTTCATTTAAGTTTAATAAAGTTGAAGTGAGAACTTTATGATATAGATGCTTTTAAGAGTTTATATATATATATATATATATATATATATATTTCATTTTGAAGTTGTGGGACTGAGAGCTTTAAAGCTTACAGGGTACTTATGGGAAAAACTAGAATGTAGGTATTGATATCAATTCAATGGCTTTTGTGCTCAAGATAACTTAATGCTTAAATGTAGTTAAAGAGTTGTAATTTGTCTTACTTTCTTCAAATTGGAATATTGTAGAGCTAGAAATGATTTGTTGTATGTATTGGGAACTTGTTTGTTTTCCGACAACTTTTTTTTTAAGTTGATAATTGCTCATCATCTTTTCTTACTAGAGTTACAATTATGGATAAATCATGAATGCATAAGAGTAGATTATCCAAAGATTATGAGTTGGGTGTGAAAAACTTCATCAAATTTGGATTTTTAAATACAAATAGTTCATATATTTGTTGTCCTTGTTTGAAATGTGAAAATTGTAGTAGCACGTATTCAAGATCATTTATATGTCAATGGTATTGATGAATGTTATAAATTTTGGTTTTCACACAAGGAAAAACTTCCTAACTCATCCTTTTGTGGAGAATATTCTAAGTTTGACACCCACATATATGAAGAGACTGATGTTGGAAGTGTAAAAAAAATAGTTGAAATTGCTCACAAGGAATATTTAATAGATCCGAATGGATTGAGAAGTTGCTCAATGATGCTTAAAAACCATTATACGAAGGGTGCAAAAAATACACTAAGTTGTCTACATTAGTCAAGTCATATAATTTAAAAGTTAGATATGAACAGAGTGATACTAATTTTTCAGAACTACTCAAAACTTTAAAGACAAATTTTCCTACTGCCATTGAGCTCCTAAATTCAATGTATGAAGCAAAAAAAATATTAGGTGCACTATGAATGGAATATGAAACAATTCACGGATGCCCTAGTGATTGTTGTTTGTATAGAAAAGAATATGTAAATGAAATTGAATATTCAGAATGTGGTGAATCAAGGTGGAAAAATGGTAAAGATACAAATGAAGGGGAAAAGGAAAATTCCTTCAAAAGTGATACAGTATTTTCCACCAATTCCACAATTCAAAAGGCTTTTTAAAAGTATCAATTATGCTAAAAACTTGACTTGGCATGTTGATGAAAGAATTATAGATGGTAAGTTACTACATCCAGCTGACTCTCTGTCTTGGAAGTTATTAGGCTTTAAATGGCCAGACTTCGGTTCTGAACCTAGGAATCTTCATTTAGCATTGTCAGTCAATGGAGTAAATCCACATGGTGAAATAAGTTCTAAATATAATTGTTGGCCATTAGTGGTGGTTATTTATAATCTTCTGCCATGGTTGTATATGAAAACAAAGTATACGATCAGGGTTGACAAAATTTCCTATGGGGCCCGCTCCAATTGAGGCGTGGAATTCCCGATTTGTCGGGGATAGGGAGGGTATCCCCACCCTGACCCCGCCTTGATTAGTATTTTAACTTTTTATATTTAGCCTAGTTTTTCATTTAGGCCAATCTAAGCCCAACTAAAATGTCCAAACCCAAACCAAATAGAATTTTAGGATTTTTTTTAAAGACCCCCACGGAGAAACAAAAGGGGAAACGGAGAAGGGTTCCTCATAGGGACCCGTTTCCCCGATGAAGAATCCCTGCCCCCATCCCCGTCTTCAAATGGCATGGACAAGAGTGGGGATAGAAGAGAGGATTGAGGTAAATTCCCCATCGAGGACGGGGATGAGGAACCCTTCCCCGCCTCACTCGCCCTACTGCAAACCCTATATATGATGCTATCAATGTTGATTTTGTTGCATTAGGAGAAATCTTTAATGAAAATGACTAAGGAAACAGAAGTTGTTAGTGACTCAACATCGGTTTTTCCAGTATCTTTGAAGTCCATTCTTAGCGTTGAATATGGAAAGCCTTCTACTTCCCTTATCCATTTGGATTTTATTCCCTGTAATTTGTATTTATTTTTATTCTTATCATATGTAAAATTTTTTACTGTTATAAGTTTTTCCATAGTTGGCTAACATAGTTGTATATATAAGGGATGCTCCCTCTTATAAAATCATAAGAAAAATTAGAGAAAAGTTCAGAATTACAACATGGTATCAGAGCTATCTCTCTGAATCTTTTTTATAGGTTTCACGTCCGAACCCCTAGAAAAGAAAACAGAACATTGAAATCTTAAACATAACAATTTACTTGAAGCAATGCATCAGAGAAACCTCCATCGATTCCTTGGAGCTTCGCGTCCGAAGCGAATCCGTACTCCGACTCTCACGAACGGCCGGCTGAAACACATCAAATCGTGTCTAAATAGTGAATCGTGAACTAATTGAAGCATTCTCAGTCGAAACACATTCTTCGATTGACGACCACGAAACTCGTTCATCAACCGAAAGTCATCACCGTGGGTGCCGACTCATGTAAGCATCGTCTTCGATCGTGGGTGGTCGCTGATCGTGGGTGCAGATTGCCGAAAGCCTCGTGGGTGCCGATCGCCCGATTGCTGTTTAGTCATTTCAATCGGGTCGATAAGCTTCATGGGTCGGGTCGTGTTAAGTATCGTGTATAGAGTCGGGTCTAATCGGGTCTGGAGCAGCATTTTGACAGAAACTTAATCGGGTCGTGTCTAGATAAGCTTTTTAACGGAAATCTAATCGGATCGGGTTGAGTCTAAAGCAACCTTTTGACATAAACCTCGTATGGAGTAGTTTTTTGATAAGTTTTCCTTTTTCTTTTCCTATTTCGTTCTTAATCTCTTGTTTTGCCAATAAAAAATTTTTCTATGGCATCCATAAATTCTAACAATACTGAAGGGACCATACTTCAATTACTAATCACAAATTAAATGGAAGGAATTATCTACATTGGTCACAATCAGTTATGATGTTCATATGTGAAAAAGGAAAGGAAGATTACCTGTCAAGCAAAAATCCTATCCCAGACCAAGCTAATCAAAGATACAAGACATGGAAAGTAAAAAATAATATGATTATGTCGTGGCTAATCAACTCCATGACGATAGAGTTTGGTGAAGGATTTTTACTCTTCTCAACTACAAGCGAAATCTGGGAAGCAACTTGTGAAACTTATTCTGGTCAAGAAAATACTGTAGAGCCATTTGAAATTGAAGGCAAAATTCATGAGCTACGGTAAGGGGATATGCAAGTCACTTACTATTTCACCCAACTATCTCGCCTTTGGTAGCAACTGGATGTATTTGAAAGCCATAAGTGGGAATGCACTGCAAATGAAACTACATTAAAAAAGATAGTTGAAAAGAAACGAGTGTTTAAATTTATGCTTGGCCTTAATAAAGAACTTGATGAGGTACGTGGTAGAATCTTAGCTATTAAACCATTACCTAACATCAGAGAAGTGTTTGCAGAAGTAAGAAGAGAAGAAAGTAAGAAGAAACTAATGTTAGGAGTGACTGCAAGTTCTGAATCTGAAGAATCAACCTTACTTGCTCGAAACCTTGGTAATGAGGTACATATAAATACTCATGATAATCGTTACAGTCGAAACCAGAACTACACAGGAATTGAGAATCGGCAAGGAAAACCAAGACCATGGTGTGAACACTGTAAAAAATCAGAAGACACTAAAGAAGTGTGTTGGGATGTTCATGGTAAACCTCCAGATTGGAAGCCCAACAAAGGTGTAGGAGACAGTCGTGGAAAGGCCTATCAAACAAGTGCATCATGAGAAAGTAACTTCAACCCTAAACATAATGTGTTTACTAAGGAGCAGTTGGACCTTCTCCAAAAACTATTTGACCAATTGAAACCTACTAAAAGAACATCAGGAGCCAGTGTAGCAACAATGACACAATCATGCAACTTCCTTTGGGCCCTTAATGCAATCGAAGAAAATTGTACTACTTGGATTATTGATTCTAGTGTATCAGATCACATGGCAGGTGACATCTCACTTTTAACTAACTACACATACTGTAATAGTCAAATTACTGTAAAGATTGCTGATGGTACCTATTCTAAATTAATGGGAATTGGCAATGTGTTTGTATCTAAAGATCTAATGTTAGAGAATGTGTTGCATGTCCCAGATCTTAGATGCAATCTCCTTTCCATAAGAAAACTAACATTTATGAAAAATTGCAGTGCAACTTTTTACTCACATAATTTCATTTTTCAGGATTTGAATTCGGGGAAGATGATTGGCAATGCTAGGGAAACCTCGAATCTCTACATACTAAATGCTCTTAAGCCGCAAGTCAAGGAGTTAAGTCTTAGAAAATCTATTTTTATCTTTAAAGACAATTATGATAGTACATCTACTTTTGTTGCTTCTAAAGATAATTATGTTAGTACATATACTTTTGTTGCTTCTAAAGACAATTATGATAGTACAATAATGTAATGGCATAATCGTTTAGGACATCCCAATTTTCTATATTTGAAACGAATGTTTCCAAATATTTTTAATAAAAGTTCTCAGGTGTTTCAATGTGAGTCTTGTGAAATGGCAAAGTTGGCTCGATCCTCATATCCGATAAGCACATATAAACCCTCTTATCTTTTTTCTATGATGCATAGTGATGTTTGGGGACCTAGTAGAGTTCATAATGTAATAGGAACTAAATGGTTTGTTTCCTTTATCGATGATCACACTGGACTTACTTGGGTGTTTTTAATGAAAGAAAAATTTGAAGTTATTACCATATTCCAAAATTTGTTTGCCATGATTCTCAATCTCTTTAACACCAAAATCCAAATCATTCACACTGATAATGCTAAGGATTATTTTAACACTTCCTTAAAAAAATTCTAAACGAAAAAGGTATTGTCCACCTAAGAACCTATTCTAACACTCCCCAACAAAATGGCATTGTAGAGAAAAAAAATAGACAACTCTTAGAAGTTTCTAGAACTTTAATGTGTCACTCTAACATCCCCCATCTTTTTGGGGAGAAGCGGTTCTAATAGTCACCTACCTTATTAATAAAATGTCCTCTCGAATATTAGGCTTCAAAACTCTCTTACAAAAACTTAAGGAAGTATTTCCACATGATAGATTATTTTCTCAAGTCCCTTTAAAAGTATTTGGTTGCACAGTCTTCGTTCAAGATCATAGACCCAATAGGAGTAAGTTAGATCCCAAGGCAATAAAATGCATCTTTCTCGGTTACACTCCAAGCCAAAAGGGATAAAAATGTTATTCACCAACTACTAAAAGGTTCTATACATCCATGTATGTAACCTTCTTTGAAACTCAACCCTGCTTCCAAAAGCAAGACACCACTGAACCTTCCACTCTTATAGAAAAGGAAAAACTTTTGGAAAATGAAGGAAACCAAAAACTAGATTTCATTGAAGAGAGTGCTCCTTGTGTCTCTTATATATATGAAATCGATGTTCCCAATCAAGGCCCACCTGAAGGTAGGAAAGATCCTATAGTCTATACTATAAGGAAGAACACCCTTGGACGTGAACCAATACTCAATCAGAACCCAACCGAAATACAGGAAAATCATGTCTCCAACTCCACAGCAGAAACACTCACTGAAGACATTGATCTTCCCATTGCAAAACGGAAAGGGGTAAGAACCTGTATGATGCATCCCATCCAAAATTACCTGTCCTACAAAAATCTCTCTCCCAAGTTCAAAGTATTCACAACTACACTATCCCAAGTACACATTCCGAACAATGTCTATGAAGCCTTTAAGGACATTAATTGGAAGCAAGTTGTATTAGACGAAATAAATGCCTTAGAAAAGAACAACACATGGGAAATAACAGACCTACCTCCAGGAAAGAAAACAGTAGGATGCAAATGGATCTTCACCATCAAATACAAAGTTGATGAAGAAATAGATAGATTCAAAGCTAGGCTCGTCGCCAAAGGGTTCTCCCAGTCTTATGGCATTGACTATCAAGAAACATTTGCCTCGGTGGCAAATTAAATACTATTCATGTTCTTTTCTCCCTAGCTGTGAATAATGATTGGATTCTTCACCAATTAGACATAAAAAATGTCTTCCTTAATGGAGATTTAGAAGAAGAAGTGTATATGGATATACCTACCGATATAGAATCTACTAAAACTATAAATAAGGTATGTAAACTCAAAAAATCCCTTTATGGTCTAAAACAATTCCCTAGAGCGTGGTTTGATAAATTCTCAAGAGTGGTAAAGGAAAACGGGTACTTACAATGTCAATTTGGCCATACTCTCTTCGTCAAACATTCTTGCATGGGTAAAATAGCAATTAACATTGTCTATATAGATGACATTATCCTTACGAAAGACCATGAAGAAGAAATAAGAAATCTAAAGCTTCTCTTAGCCAAGGAATTCGAAGTAAAAGACTTAGGAAACCTTAAATACTTCCTAAGGAGAGAAGTGGCCCGCTCAAAAAGAGGCTTGAGCATTTCTCAAAGAAAATATGTCACTGACCTGTTAAAGGAAACTGGAATGCTTCAATGCAAGCCCACTAATACCCCAATTGACACAAATAATCACATAATCGAAGAAAACGATCATACAATGGTTAACAAAGATTAGTATCAAAGGCTAGTTAGAAAATTGATTTACCTAACTCATACAAGACCTGATATCTATTTTACAGTCAACTTTGTAAGTCAATTTATGAACAATCCAACAGAAGACAATATGCAAGTTGCGTACATAATACTTAGGTACTTGAAAGGAACTCCAGGAGAGGGATTATACTTCAAGAAATCTAGGAGAAGAAACATCAAAATCTTCATGGATGCCAATTGGGCAAGCTAAAAAATAAACAGAAGATCAACTTCCGGATATTGCACCTTTGTTTGGGGAAATTTAGTCACCTGACGAAGTAAGAAACAATCTGTAGTATCCAGGAGCAGTGCCAAAGCTGAACTAAAAGCTCTAGCTCAAGGAATATGTGAAGGAATGTGGCTCAAAAGCATTCTATTTGAAGCTCAAAAGCATTCTATTTGAACTTAAAATCAAATCAGAAGAACCGATGGAAGTACACTGTGATAATCAAGCTACTATAAGTATCGCCAAAGACCCAGTCCATCATGATCGCATAAAACATGTGGACATTGATCGACACTTTATTAAAGAAAAAAATTGAAAACAAAAGCATCTCACTCAACTACATACCTACCAAGAGGCAAATTGCTGACATACTTACAAAGGCTCTATTCAAGAATATGTTTGAAGACTTAAAAAACAAGCTGGACTTAAACAACATATACAACCCAACTTGAGGGGGAGTGTTGAATATGGAAAGCATTCTACTTCCCTTATCCATTTGGATTTTATTCCTTGTAATTTGTATTTATTTTTATTCTTACCATATGTACAATTTTTTCAAAGTTGGCTAACATAGTTGTATATATAAGGGATGCTCCCTCATGTAAAATCATAAGAAAAATTCAAGAAAAGTTCAGAATTACAACACTTGGGTATGCTGAGAAGGTGATAGCTAGAGAGTCTAGTATTTCTTTTCAACTTCCAGTTGGTCTTTTCGGCATCAATCGAAAGAGTTGTGTCCTACAAGAAGACATAATTGACTTTTGTAGCATGGATCAAGTCAAGACATTGACATTGGTGGATTATATGGCGTAAGTGTTATTATTACTTTTATGGACTTCAACTTTGATGTTTCTTTCCAATATTGTTCTTCAATATTTATGTAGTGAATTTTTATTATAAATATTTTATAGGTACTAACCCTCATCCTTTGATTTAAAGGAAAGTTCACAGTACATTTTTGTAGATCTGTCTCTCATTTCTTCTGGACATAACTCTAAAAAAGTTAAAACTCAAAACCTATATAGTAGACTAATGGTCTCAGAAACAAACCAAATCGTTCTTGCTTCTTTTAATCCTAGGCGAGTTATGTTTTTTTTTTTCTCTCTTTTATAATCAATTTTAATGAAGTAGTCAAATAAACTTGCATTAACAATAAAAATACCAATTATATTTTATTAACTAGTGGTCATTGGACACTACTTGCTATAAATAATTTTATATTTATAGATTGATATAAGGAACTCGCACTCACAAATCGAGTTAGACGAGGTGCGAGTTGAGTTGACCGATTTTTGGGTTGCTACATGTGATCGTAGGTGTTCGCACAATTTGATCATTTTGAAGGTGTTTGTTCTAGTTGAATAACTGGATTTACTTCATATTGATATAAGTGTAATGATTAATTGTTTCATGTGTTCATATGGAGATGATGATTGCAAAGGTGGTTTTGATAGTTGTTATGGGGTAGAATGATTTAGTTTATTAATATGGGATGGATGAATAATTTTGATAGATGTTTTGGAAATGTAATTTTTTAATTTGTTCGTATTGAGTTGACTGTTAGAATTATGTTCCTTATATGCTTTTGGAAATGTTCATAAGAGTTTGTCCATATTCTTCTAGTTAACTTAGAAAATTCTTCATGGAGTTGTAAAGTGTTGGAATGACAATGTTGAAGAATGTTATCTTTTATCAAAGGTATTGGAGGAAATTTTGGTTCATAAGATTGAAAATATGTTTGGTTGTTTATTTAGTTTGATGAATATTTATCATAATATTATATCATATGTGATTGTTGGATCAAAATACGGGAACAATTTATAGGTAAACATCCATATTGAAAAAAAAAAAAAAACCACAAACATACTTGACGAGTTAAACATGTCAAGATGTAGATATATTTGACAAGTGAAAACTATCAAGAATTTTGCATTGGACACGTTATTCTTGTCAAGAACACCTATATTCTTGACATTTTTGCATTATCAAGTAAAGTATATCTTGACATTTTTCACATATCAAGTGAAATTGTTCTTGACGTTTTTTATTTATCATAAAAACGACAATATTCTTGACATTTCAAACATGACCAATGTCACTGTTCTTGACGTTTTTTTCCTAGTCGAGAACATCCATATTCTTTACATTGGATTCCTTGACGTTTTTTAAAACATCAAGAACAGTGATACTTGACATTGAAAAAAGGTAAAAAATAAAAAAATAAAAAAAATACCGTGTTTGTAGTAGTGAATTAGAAATTTTTGACTTTTTATCTACCCTCGATAGTTAATAATTTTTGGTTAGTTGTATTTGGATATAATTGTATTTATGTATATACATATCTTTGCTTTTACGCACGTTATCGATCCTATAGAGTGTCCGTATATACTCAGCAACACTAGCATTATTTTTACCACCACAATACAACGTGTATATATATACATTATGAGTTTGAAGATAAATGAGGGAAATCGGTAATTTTGAATGTGAAATTTTATTCGGTGGGGATTGTTAGTATTTGAATTTATTTAGTTTAATTAAAAATTGTGTTTATGTTGTTATTTTATTTTTTATAAGATTTTTTGTTAGTCCTCGTTTTTTTATGGGCATTGAAGTAGTTGCTAAAAAATAATAGCATAATCTTAGTTGAAGATATTCTTTATCACAAGAAACCAACAAATTCTAAAGGATTAGGCATTTTTGCAAAGAAACTATATTATAGGCATTTTTGAAATGTAATCACTTAAATCTAGCTATTTTTGTGCTCAATTTGAAATTTTTAGTACTATGGTAATATAGAAATTATACTACCTCTTTTCATTACTTGCCACAAAAGTATCATTAAAGAATTACGTAGAATCTACGAAATAAAGAAGTAATAAATTAATAGGATAGTATTTGCAACGATAGTGCTAGATTTTTTTTCTTCCCCGTAACAAAGTGTTTGTTGATAAAAAATAATAATATATCATGGAGGCGCGTTATGCTGGCATAATTAAAGGTGGAAGTAGGCATGCATGAATATCTTAATCGTCTTATTTTGTGGGGTTTTTATGTTAGGAGAGGATCATTTGGGCGTGCACAATTTAAATCTGTGTGAGGGAGATCATCACGTGCATCACTCCCTCAGACTTCCATTAACTAAATCTCGGTCACGTGCTTCTAGAACTCAACCCACTTATTTTTCTGTTATGTTATTTGTACCAAATTTCCTTTTTTCAGTATTCAAAGATTTTTTTTAAAAAAAATTTATATTATTTATGCATTCTCGTAAATAAAAGTATAACTAGAAATTTTCATAACGTTTGAAGGTAAGTATATTAGATTTAAAACACTTTCATAAATTAATATTTTCTATAAATAATTTGATTATTTAGATAAATCGATTTGGTTAGTTTTGATTCGTTCGATTCAATCTTGTTGGTTGTGTTTTTTTCCGATTAATAATATAATTTTTTATAATGATTTCAATGTCAAATTTATTGTTTATCTCAATTTTAATAAGTAGTTTTGATATTGATTTGGGCTAAAAGTCGAGGCAAATCAGATTGTTTGTAGATTTGCATCAAGATATATACTAAAATGTTAATTTTTTTCATGTACTATTGATTTGATAATATAAAGTTAAGAATCAAGCTTACAGCTTTTTGAACTATGACGAGGAATGGGGAAGGATCTTGAATTTGCATATTCTTAATAGTGATTTGATGGTACAAAATGGTTACACAAATATTTTAAATTTGAGTCTAGTTTATATAATGTTAGCAATATTTGAAGCGTTTCAAGTGGATTTTGGATATTTCTATTATGAGAGTTTTTTCTTGTCTGTGACTTTAAAGTGGTAGATTTTGCTATAGTTATTTAAAAATGTTTCTCACCTAAAAGCGTTACTTACAACAATTATAGAAATTTAGAAAAGTTCCTTCAATCCTTGTTTGTTAAGGATTGTCTAATGCAAGGTCCAAAGTCTATGAGCAACCCAAGCCCATAAGATACTAAAAGGTACAGAGAGACACACATCCTAAAAGGAAAATTTCAATGCCTCTGAGTTTAGGTCAATCAACTGAGCCTATGAATATAAACTAATTAGAATTGAGCTAATTCAGATGACACTTTACAACGTTAGGTGTTAGAAACGTCTCTCGTACCATTATTGTCATGTGTATCCTAAATTATAGACTTATAAATAGTTTCATTCTACCATCCCAAATAGGTGGGTAAGTAATCTCTAGAGAGAAATACTTTTTTTTTTTTTTTTTTTTTTTGTGTAGAATTAACCATTTCTTTACTAACTTAAGCATTAAAGTTCAATAGGTCTAGCACCACACTGGTGCGACAATCTTTACCGTTAATTTGGAATATCTCGAGATTTGATCATAGAAAAACAGGTTGGAGGTCAAGACCATTGGAGACCCACAACAAAGCTCAAATGTATACGAGATCTAAATTTCTAACATTGTTATTATTATTATTTTGGTTAAACCCTCTATATTTTTATTTTACAAAATTGCTTACGTCGCTCACATTCACTCACAAATCTAACCAAACTAAAATTTTATAGCTTTAGTACAAATTCGTTATTTTAGGAAAATTTAATTAATGAAGTGAACTTTTTGGATGAAAAATAAGAATAGAAAAAACATATAAATCAAATTGGTTACTTGCAAAGCTACAATACTAAAATATATTGAATAATTTGAAAATGCAAGCACCCTACATAAAGCCAAAAGCAAGAAGTATTTAACCCAAGGAGTTGTGAAATTAATATTTTCCTGTAAATAAATTAAACGATATTAGCAATTTTCTCATTAAACTAACGAGGCATACCTAGGAAATTAAATTAAAACACGACTTTCACCCCCCCCAAAAAAAAAAAGAAAAAGAGAAAGATAAACACATTCATTAGATGACTAACATTAAAACTAAATATTAAAGTACTGTGTTTGTGTTTGCCCCCTCACAATAAGGATGTACTACTGAATATTACATGGTATCTCATAGATAAATAGATATGTGGCTTGGATTTGTCACGTGAGCTAGCAAGATGTTCTCAAGTTTGAAAAATAAATTAAAGGTTTAATTTTTTTAAGCCATTTTTTACTGAAAATAAAAGAAAAAATAGAATGTATACTTTATTTGTACCATGATTTTTTTTTTATAGCTTGTACGATGAAAATTATTTATTATCATGTCGGGAAACCAATGGACTCAATTGACAAGTACATATAATATATTCAAAACTGTATTCAAAAGAAAATTAAAAAAAAAAAAATTGAAAGAATATAAAATATATAAAAGAAGGAACAACAAAAAAACATAAAATTTAATATACATAACAAAATTTTATCATTATACAGATTTATTTGGGGAAACAAAGTAGAAATCTAAAAATGATTATTATTTTTAATGAAAATTGAAAAGAAAAAGAGAGATTATCTCTCACATAGCCACTTATATAAGTTAATATTAAACAAAAAATATCAAAAGGTAATCTCAAAAGGAAAGAATCTGATATATATATATATATATATATTAAAAAAAGATTCCAATTTATGTAAATATGAAAAAAAAAATCCATCAAAATCTCTGATTCAAACAAATTCTTAAGATCCGCGGAAATTTGCGGCGTAACGATAGAGTTAGAACGTTTGAATAAATAATGACAGTGGATGGATGTACATGACACCAATGGCATTCATCCATCCATACCCATCATCAAAAACTTCCCTTTTTAAGCAAATTCCACTCTTCATCAATTAATTCTCTAAATTTTGACCGCTTCTCAGAAGAATTGCAGGCGCCACCCTTGTCAAAATTCCTTGGGATAACACAAAGACACAGAAGTGAACAGAGTAAGAAGCTTTTTCCAATTTTCTTTTTCTTTTTCTGTCTATTTTAGTGTCGGATGATCTTGGAATCGGAAGTGGTTCGATTCATTGTTTCTATTGTTGTTACTGCTCATACTGTTACTATATAATTAAATCATATTTTTCGATTTCCGAAGAGATTTGCAGCATAATCGATACTTCTCTTTATCTGTATCTGTTCTGTTTCTGAGAAATCGAACAATGTTGGGTATGGATTGGCCCTCTTTCGCTTTAATCTGTTTATTGTTTTTCTTTTCTCTTTCAATCTTTGAAGAACAGGGCTCAGAGTTTTCTCCATCTGGGTCTGTGCTTTTTTTGGAACTGGGAAAGAAGTTGAAGACGGTGGTTGAGCAGTAGATTTTATGTCGGCTTTGTTCATATTGGCAGTGATTGGGGCTCTGTTGAAGCTCTGGTTTTCTTCTTCTCTCTGCTGCTTCTGGCAGAGGTTGATTCAAGTGCAACAATCCTATTCAATGCGTTTGAGATTAAAAAGGCAAGACAAAATTTTCTAGTTTCTTTCGTTTTGATTTGTTTTCCAAAGGGTTTTTTCTTGGCCTAATTCTGTGTTGGGTTTCATTTGCAGGACTTGTTCTGGAGTAAAATTCTCTTGGGCTTTTCGTATAAAACGATTTTTACTTCGTTTCTCCACCTTACATTTAAGTTATTGTGATTCTCAGAGATCTTCCATTGTTTCCATTTGATTATACATAAATTATTCTCTTCTCCTTCTTCTTGTTCGTCTCCTTCTTCCCATTGATTTAATCTAAAATGTCGTACTCTCCTAATCAGAGATTTGTTAGCAGCAGTAGAAAGTCGAATCTGCTGCCAAATAATTTCTCTGCAGATCCCAAAATGAGGAGAAAACTTCGTATAATCTGTTACGATCCTGATGCAACTGATTCATCTTCAAGCGAAGATGAAGGAGAAATATATGCAAGAAAATTAAACCGAATCGTACATGAAATCCACTTGCCTCCGCTGAAAAAGTCTCTTGAATCCGAGAGTTCTCAGTACAGCAACAATGAAAACAAAATCCCCAAGTTTAAACAGTCGAAGGCTCTGTTCAAAAACCCTTCCACTCGACGACCATCGTCTTCCAAATACAGAGGTGTCAGACAGAGATCTTGGGGAAAGTGGGCGGCTGAGATTCGAGATCCTTTTAAAAGAAGCCGTGTCTGGCTTGGTACTTACGATACTGCAGAAGAAGCTTCTCAAGCTTATGAAGCGAGGAGGCTACAGTTTGAAGCTATGGCGGCGGAAATGGCTGTTGAAGAAGAAGGCAAAGGGACTGGATCTTCATCTACCCCTGTTTCTTCGGAAAGTACGGCGGAGACCACCGTGTCTCATACATCGCCGTCGTCGGATCTTGAATGGGACGATTCAACTTTGCAAAGCCATGATTTGAAAGAGGGATCAGAGTCGATCAAAGAAGAAACAGACAGCAATATGAACTATATTGGTAATCCGTTTATGGAAGAAATTAACATGGGAATTGATTTTGATTCGATTCTGGCAGATGGAATCGGGATGTTCTTGGAGGATTTTGCAAGTTTGGAGAACACCCAGATTTTTGGGCTTGCTGACGATGAACCCAGTGGCCTTCCAAATTGGGATTTTGGTGATTTTGGGAATGATGATATTTCTTGTTGGCTTGATGATTCCATCAACATTACATGCCCTTAAAATTTTTTGCAGCTTAGGAGTTTTGTTCATTGAGAATGCAGTTTTAATTTTGTTTTTTGTTTTTTTTGTTTTTTTGGAGTGACAATGAGAGAGAGGCCTTTTGGGTTTTTTCTGTGCTGTTAGAGCCGTCCAAGCGGTGATCTTCTCTGGAATAAGAGATTTTCTTATCTCTTCGAATTTGGTGAATCAATTTTTGGGGATTGTGCTAGCAATCTCATTATAACTGCAATTGTTTCCATTTACAGCTTTGATTCAATCTTATTTTTTACATTCTTGTGTGTGCATATGGTAAAATTAGTGTTCTTTTATATATAAAAAAAAAACAGAAGCCTTGAATAGATTAATATTCTAAATCAGTATCATTTTTTGGTATGAATGTTGCATCAAAATTTAAATACCAAAGAGTTGCATTAGCATAAAATTGTGTAGATGTGGCTCGTAAAACTTGGCCTCTCAAGACTAATAAACTAGCATAGGATAGCAACCCTGAAACCTTACCCCTTAAAATAAAAGAGTTTATATCACTTAAATTGGTTCATTTCACTAGATCATGAGTGAAGGATGACCCTCCTAACAAGAGAGTGTCGAGGGCAAATGAGCACATAGAAGGTCACAATATTGGATTAGTTGTATACGAGTGATAGAGAGAGAAGTGATACATAATCTTAGTCTAAATTTATTTTTAGTCCCTAAACTTTAGTTGGTAATGATTTTGTCCTATATTTATAATTTTGTAACAACGTGAAAAAATTTATCAAATTTGATGTCAATTTTTATTATTTTGTGACAGATTTTGTACAGTAAATTATTAAATATTTGAAAGTATAAAGACTAAATTATTATATAATAAAATTTGAAATTAAATTGTTACACATTTAAAAAATTATTGATTAAATTATTATTTTTATAGAAGTTTAAAGTAATTTTTAACGGATTGAAAACACATGAATATGTGTGTTTCTATAATGAATGAATGGCCCATTAGTTTTAAGATGGGGGGAAAGTTAGAATGTGTACTTGGTGATATTAGCTGTAAACCAATTCCGTAGTCTGATCTATAGTACCATTTTCGTACTGTTACGTTCTCCCCTTTAATTCACATAACCCTTTATTTCCTTTTCTTTTTCAAATTTATATCTAATAATTCATATAACGCTTTGGCCTTAAAAACCTAACACAACCGTTTTATTCAAATTCAATTCTTTTTTTTTTTTTTCCTTTCGTACTAAAAAAAATATATATTTTTTCCTTTCATTTTTCTATGTTATCTGAACTTATCCTATTTAAATTTGAATATTGATTTAAATATTATTCTAGTTCTGAAATATTTTGCTAAAATTAATATTTTGGCTTTAAACTTTTAATAAATTTAGTTTAATGTGTCAGTCGGTTTATCATCATCCTTGAGTAATTATATAATATGTCTATATTAAAGCATTAATAAATATATTAGAAAGATAGATATATTCACTAAAATGAATAGCTCTCGACTAAAAATTGATTTATGAAAAGTATTTTTGTTAAAACGAAAAGTTTCTTGGAAATTTATCAAACTTGAAGTTTGAAAATTTAAAAAAGTAATTTGAAAAGTTGGAAAACAAGATTATTCTATCTTTTTCCTCTGAAAATTCGTACATAAACAAACTTTAAACAAGTTTTCTTCTTCTATTACTTTTTTTTCCCTTTTTCATGTATAAATTTAATCTCACGAATCATGATTTTCCCCTCATTTTCCCCCCGACTATTATCTCTGAAAAGTGATGATATTGTGATAATTAGGATGTACAAACGAAAAATTAAATTTAAACGTCCATGCTAAATTTTATCTACATGTTAATAATTGGTTAATAATATAACAATATCTAATATTCGAATATTGTAGAAATAGGAAAAAGAAAAGAAAATAAAATAACAGCGTGTAATTCAGAATGGCAGAACCGAAGCGGTCGTTGATGTGATCAAAATAGTAAATGACATTCAGCCCTCTGCGATCCGTTCAGAACTGTTTCCGATATATTTATTATTCTTTTTGGAAAACCCCAAATGATCTTTAAAGTTTAAAGTTTAAACTAAATTTAAAAATTACTCAAAAAAAAAAAAAATCAATAGTTTGCTCTTGAACCCTGAAAACGGAACGGAGTTTCAGAATCAATTTGGTTAAACTACGAGGCAGATTGTCTCGTTCAATCGTTTATATTCAATTACACAAAGCTCTAAAATTTTGTGAAGCGTCAAAGAAGATAAAATTATTGAAGGTTCTTTTCCAATTCAAAGAAATCCATTGTCTTGGAAACTCTTGATGGAATCATCAAACATTTGCTCGATCGTCTTGAAACCATGGAATCCCAGTTCAAAAATCTTGCTCGTGTCCATGTTGTGAGGGTTGCAATCTCCTTCCTGGACGCTGCACCTGTTCGTGTTTGTGTTTTTTAACAATATTATTTATGCAGATGAACTGTTTGATGAAATGACTAAGAGAAAACAAAGATGGTGTTGTTGAGATTCTTTAACTTACTTGTTTTCAAATGGGTAGGATGGATATTTGGCTCTGAGCATATCAATGATCTGTGACCAGTGAACCACTATGCTTGAACATATGATCCTGCCTGATGCATTTGGATCTTCCATTACCAAGATGTGCGCTGCTACCACATCATCTATGTGCACAAACCCCAGCGTGGAATTTGGATATTCGCCCCTTTCACCTGATGGAACAACCCATCCGTTTAATGTTTGTTTGTTTTTCCCATCAAAGAGAAACCTGAGAGGGAAATTTAGAGACTGTTTGAAGAAGATGGAAGGATCATTGTAAACCTTTAATAATGCTGAGTAGGAGATGCTGTGTACTGGTTGGCTTTGGTGTTAGCAAAGGGCCAACGACAAAAGATGGGTTCACCACAACTAGATCAATCCCATGTTCTTCTGCCATACGCCAAGCCTCTTTCTCTGCCAAAGTCTTTGCAAATGCATACCAAAGCTGCCAAAGCGCCCAAATGAAGAAAGTAAAAGAGAATAAAGCCTCAAGATTTTGATCCGTTGAATTGAATCGATCTTCCTCTGCATTGGAAAGTGACATGCAATAGAACAGAGAAAGAGGGGTTGGTTCTTACGTTGTAGCGCTTGCAATAGTCAGGATCTGTCCAGTGCGATTCATTGAGAGGACAAAGTTGTTGGACATCATAACGATATCTAATTGCCGAGCAGGAAGAGGTCAGCACTACTCGTTTCACACTGTTTGCTTTTAAACAGGATTTTAGTACATTGATTGTACCATTTATACAAGGATCAATCAGAGTTTCCTGTGTCATATTGCCAAATGTTAATTATACACTCATAAGGAAATGGTTTATTTAATATGTATTAAATAGTTTAGTAAATATGGTAATCCCACATTGATGAGAAAGGAGTTTGGGCATACCCCAGTTGTAGATGATTAGAGTATTTAGATAACATTAGGTTCTTGAGCTCGAAAAGACTGAATTTTATATAGCTCCGAGTTCAAGTTTTAGATTGTATAGAGTGTTCAGATTATGTAGAACAACAAATTTCAAGAACTTAGTGCATGTAACTCATGTTTAAGTTATTATATAATGGAAGGCTGGGGCTAGGTTTTGCCAAGCATTAATTTTACTGTGGAGCATCAAATTCTGCAGTCTCGACTATTAATTCAAAGCCTTTACCCTAAAACACCCCCTTAAATTAACCGAAGGATCGGGACCTTGCCTTAATGTTGTTATCGTAGGGAACAAGCACAGGTGAGGCAGTGTGGAAGACCCCATCCACTCCTTGAATGGCCTCATCAAAGCTACCTTCTTCTAACAAATCAGCTTTTACTATCTTCAGCCTATCCTTTGCTCCATTAAACTCCCACAGAAACCCAACATGTCCATAGTTTACTATCCAGGAAAAGAACAAGTCATTGTTAAAAATATGCATGGAAGTTTAGGTATACCATAATCTGGAGGACAGTTTATTGGCTGAGATCAAAATTCACATCAAGTACTTTCTTTTACCTATTTTTTGTCATTAATTTTTTGGTCTATTCCTTGTATGATGTCAATAGTAAAATACCCTTTTCTTTAGCCATAACTAGGCCTTCTAATACATAGGACTATAGAAGTTCGTTTCTTTCTTTGGAGGACTTCATGCCTTGAAGCTTTATTTTTATCTACTATTATCTTAAAGTAATTGATATCTAAAGTATTAATGACTAGAAATCTAGCAATAAGTTCTATGTGCAAAATTATGGAAAGTTATAGATGACCACCATTAAGATCAAACAATTCCATCGAATGAATTATGATTGCTTGTGTGACAGCATCTACAACATCATGCCAGTTGCTTGAGTGATGAAATTGTATGATAATAAAACTGTAATTTTGATGACTGCAAACCAAACAAGGGGGGATTTGGGGGCAATAAGTGTATGGAGGATGATGGAGTGAGGGTAAATACAAAGCAACGGATATGATTATACTTCAGAACCTGGGTTTCTAACGGTGGTGCGAACGCGATGGCCATTCTCGAGCAGTGTCTTCACCAAGTAAGAGGCTATGAAGCCGGTGCCGCCGGTTACACAGTACTCTGGCATCTCGGCTGGCTGTGCGTGTGGATGGTGGCTGTGTGCAAAGGAAGAGTTTATACAGTGGCTATACTTGAGGATGGTTCACGTGTGGAGCACCTATAGTTAGTATATTGTTGAACTCATTTACAAGAGTGGAAGATGACTCATCCGTTTTGTAAGGTTGGAGTTTTATAAAATAAACATAAATTGTGCTTTCTTTGATTTTTACCCTTTTTGTATTGTAGGTGTGCTCGACATGATGTGAAGCAGCTTGTAGTGATTGTTGCACGAATCAGATGTCCGTTTGCTTAGGCCTAACTTGTTTTTGTTTTTGTTTTTGTTCTTTTTTTTTTTTTTTGTAAAATATATGATTTTTTTTTCTACTTGTTTTTTAAGTCCATTGATATAAGGGATGACGGTTTGAATTTTGACATTTTGATTGAGAATACATACTTTATGGTAAATCTCTATCTAATAGATTTATAGACTATAATAAAAGTTTAATTTCTACTTTATGATGTTTTTATTTATGTTCTTAAAATTTCAATTTTATATCAATAAGATTGTACACTCAATAAGATTGTACACTCTCAATTTTATGTCTAATGAGTTGTTAAATTTTCAATGTTATATTTCATTGGTTATTGATCTATTCAATACCTTTTAAAGTCGCAAATCTCTAGTATATAAAAACATATTTTTCTATGATTCTATTTGACATATAATTCTAGTTTTTTTTTCTCGTTATTTTAAAATAAATATGTAACGTGTCGATGATATATCATATACATAATTAAAGGTTTATAAATTTATTAGACATACTTCAAAATTTAAGAATGTATTACATGCAAAAAAAATCATATATTTAACCTCATTTAAAATTCATGACAATGTTAATAATAATAAAAAAAAAACATTGGTAAAATGTCAACTTTAATTTGCAATTCATGAAAATTATAAAAACAAAAGACCTCTATTCATAATCCGCCTAGGATTCATGAAGCTGGAGCTAGTTGTACAAAAAAAGTTCACATTGATTCAATCATGGTCTCGCTTTATTAATTGCCCTCCTTCTAATGCTTTCATATCGACAAGTCGACAATAAGCCTTATTTCGTGCCTATACATGAAATCAAGTAAATAAATAAGTAGAGGATGTGGATTTATATATATATATATATATATATATATATATTTAAAAATCCATTCTTACTTAATTACCTTGGGAAGACCAATAAATTAGTTCATGAGATTTTTTTTTTCCTTTTTAGTTAAACAATACGGTGGATGAGGACTCGAATTTCTGACTCATCGTATTGCAAGTATATGCCAAAACTAGATCAACTATATTCATGTTACAATTATTTTTTGATATTATCTATATTATTCACACATTTTAAATGATTATAATAAACTATAGTATTTGAATCGATTATTATGATATATCAAAAGAATTATTATTTATATGTTAACAGCATTCATCAAGTCGTTGTAGTATAGTGGTAAGTATTCCCGCCTGTCACGCGGGTGACCCGGGTTCGATCCCCGGCAACGGCGCTTAAATATAATTTATTTTCGAAATTTTATTCGAACATTATGAAATATCAATAGTTGATGATGTTCAATCGAAGCACGTCGTTGTAGTATAGTGGTGAGTATTCCCGCCTGTCACGCGGGTGACCCGGGTTCGATCCCCGGCAACGGCGTTTTAATTGTTTTATCATATTTTTTGGGATGACCCTAATTTAATTAATACTTCTTACTCTGACGGAGGGAAAATTATGAACCCGCCGTAAAACCTTGAGCAATTTTCTTTCCCGCGCGAGCGCTCTTTCTCTCTCTCGGTCCAGTCGTTTCTCTGTCTATCGAGGGTTTTCAGAAAATCAACATCTTCCATGCCTGCTTCTTCACTGAATTCCGCCACTAAAGTCTTAATCTCTTGTGAGTGTGTGCGTTGTTCCTTTTCCTTCCAATGACAAAAGCTCAACTCAAAGAACAGGCAGATGCTAGTCTTGAGATAATATCCATCGGATCCCTGTACACTGGATCATGGGACAAGAAATACTGGAGCAGCTCTAGGGTTAGATTTTTTTTTTCCTATCTGCATCTGATGATTTATTTATCTGCTGTAATTGATTTCATTTATCGCGGTGGTTATGTTGCACTATTCGATGATATTTGTCTAGGTTTATTTGATAATTTCTTCATCTCTTCAAGTCGAAAACATTTGACTCGGTTGCTTGAAACAATTTCTTCTGATAATTTGCTTCATGTTACTACAACTGGCTGATTGGGAAACTTATCTAGCTAGGTTTTTGCTGTAGAACCGGCAACAATTACTTCCATCTTAATTTGCACGTAAATCGAATTGTCTTCTTCACGGAGCTCAATTGACAAACTCATTTTGTGTAGTGCGAATTTGGAGTGAATTGGCTTCAGTATAAATGTCCAGTAAATTGCATGAAGTGTCACTGCAATCCTTAGGAGAGTCAAATATGAAGGGTTCCAATATCTAGACTGGAAAATTATGACCACTTGACGAATTTGTCAATTTGAACTATTACCGGTTTGATATACTTCTGGTTGTTGTAATTACAAATGTAACATACCTGAAGAAGGTGTTTTAGATCAAGAACAGTAGATGTTGAGGAGATCTGGAAGTATAGATTTTGGAGTTTCACGTGGTAGTTTCAACGTGTTTTATGAATTATTTACCAAGGATACAATTGGCTATCTAGGTGTGTCTAATTCAACCCTGCGATGTAAATAGGAGATAAATCTGAGAATGGTGATTCTCCCATTATTTTTCTTTATAAAAGTTTTCCCTCATTAGAGCTTCAAGAAGTTAAGAGAAGATGTATTTGCATGATTATAGATGTGGAGTCTCAACTGAGGACCTACTGTGATCATTGAATTATTGTGTAGGGTAAAGATCGATATCCCTATCCAGTTGGGTATCAGGCTGTTCGGGCTTACAATGGGATCAAATACAAAATGGAAGTTCATGAGGGTCCAAAGGGGCCTTTATTTATGGTGTGTATGGCCTTCCTATTAAATATTGAAAATCTTTCTTAGTCATGTCATTGGAAACTATTTATTGAAAGGTTATATTGCTTGCAGATTTTATCCATGGATGGAAGTTCATTTTCTGGTCAAACCCCTGATATTGCTTGGGAGATGTTTCAGAGGAAAGGCTGCCTCCACACTAAAATTTGGCACGGGAAAAGGTCTTCATGCAAAGTTGATGGCGTGGAGGTAGAATTTTTCTCTTTCCATATGCAGTCTGTTTGCTTCTTAGATTTGAATTTTTCTAAGGAACCCTTTAACCAGTGGAGTCAACCAATAATAAATGAGCCCTATCATGCTGTAGCATTTTTAATTTCTAGCACTTCTATGATCGGTACCTTATTTTATACCCTCTTCCATGACATTCTTCAACCATGGTAACTATTTTCATTCTTGATACCAAACTTAGCTTTGCATAGATGCTCTAGTGACAAGTCAATTGGATGGTAAAATTGCGGAGTTTATCTTCTCAGTTTGAATATATCACCACTGTAAAACTTTACTTTCATAAGTGAAATGCCCTTGTATCAGCACAAGAGAGAGTTTTTTCAATCTTAAGCGCCATGATTAACTTTCTATCTTCTGTAGAGATCTATGCAGATATTTGAAATAAGATAACTAGATGTTGTTTATCTTTTCAACTTTTGTTCCTTTTCATTACATCAATGAGAAGTTTCTTGTTTTAAGAAGATAACTAGATAGTGTTCAAATGCATGGAGTTACTACTTATTTTGGGATGTTAAAATTATCATCTCGGAAAACATAATTGACGCAAATCTCAAGCATAAGCAATTTGAGAAACTTGCTCCTTTCTTTCTTTCTTTTGTTTTGCACAGGAATGAGGCCAGTTAACTATTTTACTTCAATGAAACGTCTATGAGATAATTGATTTATCTTCTGTATTAATTGGTATAATATTACCCCTCTCACATGTGTGCAGGCACATGCAAACACCCAATCAAATGTAGTAATTTAATCAAATAATATCAGAACATTGAGTGACATATTTATATTTCTTTTCGTCCTTCGTAGTTTTTTGGGTTCAAAAATCCATTTATTCAGAGGTTACTTAGGGAGCTAGTGGCAAATGTCAGTGGAACAGCAGAACTAGGCCCACTTCCTTCAAACTTATGCAATAAGGGTTCTGATTCTGCACAGACTGCAATTGAGCATCATTCTGTTGATGAATGTGAAAATGCTGAATTAGTTTCTTGCCATGAAAAACCAAAGACAGCAAGAAAGAGGAGTCGTCATGGAACTGAAACGGAAAAATCACTTAATGGTGCAAATCTAAAAAAAGTACGAAATCATGGTTTGAGAATTAGATCCATGACCGCAAAACTTTCAAGCTCAGCCAATGAAGTGAATCGAGGTTTTTGTGGTATGTAAAAGAAACTAATTAAAGATTGTTTCTTCACCGTTTTCTTCTCATAAAAAAGAAAAAAAAAAAGATTGTTCCTTTGCTATTCCAAAAATTAAAAATAGCTCAGCAACTTTTTTGGCAGAAGTACCTGCAACGTCTGTAAGAAAAGATAAAAAAATTTATAAGTTACCAGCCAAATTTGCATCTCCATGGTAATTTTAACCTCTTTGTTCATGCCTCAGAGAAAGCTGTGTGCGTACAAGAGAAGGATGCGGTCTCAGAGTTCACTCAAGTAGCTCACAATGTGTCCATCGATGAAAAACTTGTGAGATTAGATTCTTTTCATTCACAATCAGCTTGTAAACTTCCTTGTTTGCTGAACCGTAGTTCACATTTAGGCTCTTATTCACATTTTAAATAGATATATAGACCTCAGAAACAGAGATCATTTTGAGAAATGAGTTTTATATTCTTGTTGTCAGATTTATAAATTGTGATTGTTCGAAACGCTCTTAACTTCGTACAGTATGATAGGTTGTCAATGGACATATTGGAAGGTATTAGTCGAGAAATGGAAACAGATGGTAACAGTGCAGATGCTTCTATTCAAAAGTATTGTCCAGATACTGAAGACAGTAATCATCATGCTTCAGATACTTCAGGTCTAAAGCAAGATCTTCTTGACCTATCATTTCTTTTGGATAAAACATAGACCTGTTTATATATTTTGTCTTTTTTATTTCGAATTTTTATTATTGAATGCAGTTATTGTTGAGTCTGCTCCTGTTAGCATAGAAAAGAAAATTCTCGATCAGCCTGACATCATACCTGAAGAGTCGGTGACGGACTCCCATCCAGAAGAGATTTGCTCATTGAACACAAACTTAGGCTCCAAAAAAAATGATTTTGATTCAGTAGGTCAAGATATGGTGAAGTCAATGATGAATTTCTTGCTTCCACAAGCAATTCCTCTGCTTAAGGAGAATTCTGGCAGGAAAGGGACGCCCCCTTGTAATATGGGAAGGTTTCTTTGTGGTAATTTTTAAATAACCAGTACCTACTGTAATTAACATTTGACTACAATGACACATTCGATATGTATGCATGTGTGAACTTTTAGTTTTATTTAAATATATTTCGGTTCATCTGCAGATGAAAATACAAAAGATGTATTGCCTATAGAGAAAGGAGATGGAGAAAAGCAGGAATACATGCACATAGAACATGGGAATTATGAATCTTCCATCCCAAGTCTTGAGTTTCCCAAACACAGTCCTGACAATCTAGAGGGTGAGCAACATTATGACCATGTAAACATTAATGGGAACTTCTCTTCTACTGTAGACAATGGCCAAGGTAAGGAAGATATGAAACCTATTGATTCTTGTGGTCGGATGAATGATGAGTTGGTAAATCATCATGAAGCCACTGGAAGCAAGAAGTCCCGTGACAGTGAAATTGGTGGAAATTTCCATGGAACATGTCAGAAGGATTATATATATGCTTCAAAATGTCTTCCCAGCTGCACCTCTTCTGGTAGAGTGCTTTCTGATGAAACCATGCATAATAATAAAAGGATGGTTGGATGCACGTCATATCTAGAAATAAATTCCGGGAATGTGGACCAGGAAACTCCCAAAGATTATGTAGAAAGCAATGTTGATGAGCAACCTTGTTCGAGTGGATCCTTTTCTCAACTCTTGCATGGTGAGAATTTGTTATCATGTATACATTCTTCTTTACCTTAGCAATTTAGTTAGTACCAATCATTCACTGATGATAACACCATTACTGTAAACTTCATTTGTACTTAAAAGATCATTTTTGTGACATACTTCATGTTAACTAAATTCGGTATTGAAGTGCAAAACTCTTTACAACCGATATATTAACTATGAAGGTCTATAAATTGATGTTATTCCATCTTCATTTTTCAGCTCAAAATGCAAATGATTCAAATATAAGGACCTCCACATATTCAGAGGCATTAAACAAGGAAGTCATGGTAGGAAAAGAGGCTGTGGGAATGGACACATTGTCATCTTCTCAAGTTCCAAGCATTGTGTACAGTAGAAGAAAAGCTCAAAGTGTGTCTCATTTGGCTAAAGAGTACAAACGCCCATCCAGTGAAGCTTATGATACTAGATGTTTTGGAAAACATTATGGTGTGGAAATGTCTTCCCCTAAATCTCCACATTCTTCTAATATCAATCTTTTCACTCTACCCGGAAACCAACAAACAGAAGATTTACTTTCTGAGTGTCCACTTCGAGAACAATCCCCCATTGATTGCAGTTTAACTACTATGAAAGCTGAAGCAGGATTAGAAAAAATATGCCATCACAGTCCTACATTAGACCTAGATGAAGCATCACTGAGAGCCAACAAGAATGATAGCTCAGGACTTCTGGACAAACTTGTTTTGAAGGAAGATTTGGAAGGTTGTTCTGACGAGGGGATGATTGAACATAATAATGTTTCAAGTACAAATAAATACAAGTTATGTCAAGAGATGGGAGCAACCTTCAGAGACAATTGTAAGGATTCTTATCCTTATTGCAATGTGGAGCTCTATCGTGAGGCAGAAGGAATGTCGAAAATAGTGGGATCTTATTTGCACCCTATGCCTGTATTATCAATTTTCCTTAGCAACATTGAGAATGTAATCCACATTTGTGTTTTGTGTGGTCTTTTGGAGGAAAAGAACAGAACACTTATTACTTACACGGTGGAAGGAAAGGAACCAAAGTTAGGATGTCCATCCTTGGTTGGCCACACGACAGTAATGATGCCAACTTTAAAAGATTATTTGGGTAAAGAAGTGAGTTTTTATCTTGATAACTTCATTTTATTACTGTGTTAGGCTTTCCTTGGCATGATGGATTTAATTCACTAGTTTATGTTATCAAGATTGCAGTAGAGCGAACTGGTTTACAGTTAACTCCAGATGGGAACTATCTTGTTTTGATGGGTGGCATTAGAACACCTTTTTGCAGGTTGTGAGCATTTTCATAAATTTTAAATATGTATTACTTTAAACAACTATATATTATGAAAACTAATATTGGAAAAATAATCTCAGGTCAGGGAATATGAATTGTCCATGCTCTACATGTACATCTGGCAAGTTCGAAGAGAATGTGGTGAAGATTGTGCAACTTAAATATGGCTATGTATCAAGCATCGCAAGCTTGAGAAGTACCGATAGTATAAATTGTATACTGGTCTGTGAACCTGATCAGCTTGTTGCTGTTGGAAGTGGTGGACGTCTGCATCTTTGGGTCATGGACCCAACTTGGGGGTGTGTTCGATTGGAACTAACCATTCTTTAATTTTGGTTCTACATATAAAATTGATGTTTGATAATAAATGAATGTGCAATTAATTCTTCGCTTCCTTCTATTTAGTTTACTCAAATTGTTGATTTGGAAAACATTAGATTCAAGCTATTCAATCAAGATGCACCCCCTCATTTTGTGATAATTATTGTTATGGTACAGTAATTATTTGAGATTGTAGAGCGTTGGTGATTTATTGGTTTAATGGAATATTTAAATATATGTATGTGGTTAAAATTCCAGCTGGAATCTGAATGATAACACGTTTGAATACTGCATTAGTAAGCTTTTCATGGCTTTTGAGCTCTATCTTCCCTAATGATTTCTGGTTGTTACTTAAGGGAAGACTTTTGGATGAGGTAGTCCCTTAGGCTGTCATTTTTTTCGGTTGGTGGTCTAAACAAAATTAATGTACGATGCGAAAAAATTGGCCCTGGTTCTTCAAATGGTAGCTCTGTTTATCTCGAAGCTAATTGTTGATGATGTACTATACTAACTAGTTCTATTTGCTCAGATTAATGATTTCACTTAAGCCACTTGTAGAGAAAAGCTGATTTGAGCCTAACATCTGCTTTTGCAGCAAACAGATGGGAAGTCATATCATACCGTCGGAGGACCAGATATCTCCTAACTTGGTGGAACTTAAAGGGATCCCAGAGTTTTCCAATTTGGTTGTTGGGCACAACGGTTGTGGTGAATTCAGTTTATGGTATGTCCTTGGACAGTTAAAAGTTTCTCATAAAGTACAATTATTATTATTATTTCATTTTTTTTATAGTACTGGTGGCATATCTTTTAGTAAGCCTGGCTTGCATTCTCTTCTACCTAAACTAATCTAGTATGTCAAAGGTTTGCTGTAGATTTTTCTACGTAAGTCGTGTGAAGTAAAGTTTGTTTTCAAGCATGAGTGTTCAGTGATGTTGAAACTTAGCCACGTAATTTTATGTTGTCTTCAGATAAAATTGACAAACCAAACTGAAAGTTGAGCCTATGGAACTTAGTTAAGGTCATGATCAGCTCCTTATTGGCATTACAAATCACATTATCGGCAGTGAAAAGTATATAGGAAATCAGTTAGGAACAAAAGTTTGTTGATTTCATCTCATCATTTTCTTAAAACTATCCCCTAAATCAAGTACAACCATTTCTCTGTACTGGTAATCAAACAGGCCTCAGATACGGATTTGAATGGGTTGACTGCTTTTATGCTATCTTTATATGATAGTTGCTTAAATCAAATTGATATTACGATTATCTTTGAATGTTTGCTTGCATCTCATCTAAAAGGTACCTTCGTTTGTTTTAGGGATATCCCAAAACGTGCTCTGATGTCTAGATTCAATATGCCGAGTGCCTCAGTTAATCAATTCTTTCCAATTAGTTTGTTTAGCTGGAAAAGAAAGGAAAATTTTACCAGTAACTGTAATTCAAGCGACTATGTTAAAGAGCTGTTGTGTGCAACGAGTACAAGCTCAAAGAACACTGAGGCATCACTTCAGCTAAGGGACACTGCCATATGGCTTTTTGCCTCAACCATATCAGATTCTCTTGTTTCACATGAATATTTACCAATGGATAGTCAGATAAATCATGCAGAGTTTTGGAAACTAATGCTACTTGCTAACAGTATGGTTACATTTGGTGCGGAGCTGGATTTAAGGTAGCGTGCCATCTTACTTTCAAACTTGGCACCGTTTTGAATTTCTAAATCTTGGACTAACAGGATGTACTTTGCTCATCAACTGAGTATCATAGGATAAAATAATGATTTAATGACTGCAAAGTATTCCATTGTTTATTATATACAAACAATAAGAATTTGGATTTATTATTCTAGAAGATAATTTGTTCTGCAGTTTCTAAATGCTCCTTAACTTCCAGTAAGACTACAAGTAGATATTTGGAAATTTCAGCCCAACTGAAAATTCATCATATTCATTAACTTTGTTACTGGCACGTTTAGATATTTTAGTGTTTATCACTCTTTCATTTTATAGAGCATCAGCCATTGGGGCATCAGCTGGTCGAGGTATCATTGGGAGGCAGGACGGCCTAGTTTACGTGTGGGAATTGTCTACAGGAAATAAACTGGGCACTCTTCTTCGTTTTGAAGGTATGCATTATAGCATTGGTGACTGAAGCTTTCCCTAGTATGCACTATTCTTTGTGAAAAGAGTTAATTTCTTCCGTATACTGAAAATAATTCCATAATTCTCATAACTCATCAAGAGAAGAAACAAAGAGTCAATATTCATCATACTTCTGTTGTAAAGTTTAAACATGATAACAAATAAGACGAGCTTTAAGATTTAGAAAGTGGAATATGAGATCTGTTCATCATCATAATAGTGCCCTTGCTTTTTTCTTTTTTGTTACTTATACCATAATAGTGCCATTGCTCATTGTGTCTTCCAAAGGAAGCTTCATTTCCAGTATCATTATTAATTTTTTAAAAATTATTCTTAGTTTTAATTTCTTCAGTTTCTCACATATATATTTTCTCCAATATAGGTGCAAATGTTGTTTGTATTGCAACTGATAATAAAGAGACAGGTGTGGTGGCTGTAGCAGCTGAAAATAGGCTTCTGGTATATCTACTTTCTTCAGATTGGAAAAGGTAAACCATAAATGGCCTACCAACGAAGAAAATTACTTGTAAATTGCACAATATCATCAGCAAAATGTTTTAGTTTTGAGTTGGTGCCTGCCATGACGTTGATATATGACAAATGTAGGATTTATCGTGACATGGCTGCATCTGAGCCGATGATAAATGTAAATAATCATTCATTTACGAAATAAAGAAATCAAAATCAGTGTAACTTTCATTTCGACAATTTAATCTTTCTAGATGGGGGCATATTCTATTTGAATCTCACAAAATGATTAGTCAATTCATGCTCGATTGTTAATTTTCGTTTCTAATTTTTTATTTTATCCTTCATTCAGGCATGTATGAAACTCGTATCAAACTATTTAATATTATTTTATTTTTAGTGTCATGTCATTGTTTTGTTGATGTTAGAATGCTAATGTTAATCAAAACAATGCTATTAATTAATAATGCTTATGGTTGATTTTGGACCAAACAGTATAATCAACATAAAATAAGAAGAAAATCAACCAGATCAAGGAAATAACAAAATTTGGACCAAAGATAGCACATTGGATTAGGAGAGTTAGTTTATGCCAAAGCTCAAATTGATGTGCTCTGTCTTGGCCAAAGTAAAGGTTGAACTTGAACCTAGTGGAATAGTTAATGGGACATATCTCGTGCATGCTCTATCCTAAAGCATCATCCTAGGATCAAAATGAGTCTAGGGGAAGATAATTGGCATCGACCTAGCCAAACGTAAAATAGGGCGTGCCCCTTAGCCTGGTAAGTTGTTTGAATATCTTAAAGCAACTTTATAACCCTATTGAAACAACTAAGGTCAATCACCTTCATAAATACATCATCATAGTTTTATACGAGATAACTTGAATTTTACTCTCAAACTCTCTTGCTTCTACATTCTTTCACTCCCTTGCTTAAGCATTTGAGCGTATGTGTCAAGTATTGTATCAGTGTGTAGATTTTCTCTTTTGCGGATCATGTTCTTTTCCTCTTAAAAAAATTCATTGTTGGTGTCACGTGAAAGTCAAGTACATTTCCATTATTCGGATTTTGATATCAACAATAATAAAATCATTTAGTTTATTGACCTCTCAATTACAAAAAGTATAAATACAGTAAAATCTTATATATAGAAAATAAATTCATAGGCTATTATGCTTCGTAGTAATTAACATATACTTCTATCGAAGTGATAGTATTTTTTTCAAAAGAAAAATTATACTTCACATATGTTTTACCACCAATGTTTATGTGCAATTCTTAGTAGGTCACTTGAAGTTACAGATGTATAAATGAGTTGACTTGCAAAAGGACTAGTGTAGTGTCGAGCTACACGCTCTGATGCTTAAATTAACAAATGAAGTATTTAATTTGGCTAAGCACTAGATATGCATACCTTTAGACGTGTGAGAATGTCGAGATGATAGTGTGCTCGTTGGAGTTATAGCTCCGCTAGCTAATTACCCGTTTCACAAGAAAGGATAGATATGACTTAGCTACAATAGAGGCTTGACTTTCCTCTTTTAAGCAAAGTAGAGGCAATGCACGGATTCCTAGGCTTTCTTGGGCTTTGGCATTCTCAAGTGAACTTAGGCATGATATAATAATAATATATCCTCTAACCAAAAAAACAAAAAACAAAAAAGACGGAAAATTAAACTTTGAAATTAAAGTTGAAAATTTCGATAGAAAAATGACCATAATGAAATAAAGATTTTGAAGTAGTTTGTTTGAGATAATTTTAGTAAATTAAATGAATGGATAAAAAGTGAGTGAATATTGACTGAGGTAGTGGAGAAAATTGATTGGGTTTGGTGCAATAATTACAATAAAATAATAAAACATTTAATGCGCAAAATAGCGAAAAACGCTTCAGATGAGCCGACTGGGCTGCGGCATAGACCTTTCGGATCGAGTTGGTAGTTGCCAGTTGGCCGCTGGTTGGTCCAACTCCTCCAAATTATAAATCTTTTATTTATTGCTTTTGCTTATCTGGACCAATCATTTTCCGCCACGTCGCTATCCATCCTACTTGTATTTAATTTTCCCAAACCAACGAACAAACTCCTCTTTTTCTTTTTCTTTTTTTTTTCTTTTTCCATTTTTTGCTGTACGACACGTGATTCCAACACGTGTCCTCTTTTGTCGACGGTGTTAAATACTGTTTCAGAAATTTTTTTATGACTGTATTATTCACAAACAACATTATTGCAAGGTTGATATCATGAAATTCAATGTATATACACATGTATGTTTTTATCTTTGTATAAATTTGAATTTAAAGAAAAAATACGTAATGGTTGATCTAGTGATCATAGCTCTCATACCGGTTCAATTTAAGTCGTATTTACATTGATTGAAAAGTAATTCATTAATGACAATGTAAAAAGTGGGTTTCAATTGATTACTTTTGTTGTTGTTTACCTACTTTACTTAATCGTGTTGAGATGTGGGACTGCCTTAAAATTTGTAATCAAATTGTGTAATTTGTTTGAGGAATAATAGGTGTTTAATCTGCACGTTGTTGAAAATTACGTGGGACCCACTATCTTTACCGTTATTTTTATATATATTGTTATTGTAATAGTATGAGAATTATGAATTTGTCATATTCATTGTTACTTTTATTGTTACCGTTAGGGTCAAATAGTAATGGTAATTATAACATTAACGATAAAATGTGACATATTCATAATGTTAAATAAATGCAATGAAAAATAATTTAATTGTATTTACAATTCAAGTCTATTACATTCATCCACCGATAAAATTTCATTCCAATTAACTAATTTTTGTTATGGTTTGCATCCTTAAATACAATTCAAAAAAGAGAGAACACAATGGTTCTTTTGATGAGTAAATTATCTTTAGTAGGCAACCGAAATTTACAAATACGCAAAATACTAATCAATTCATTTTCATCTCTTTTTAAGTAAATTTACTTAAAAAGACATTTATAATTGCACAAGTTAAAATAGAGTTTTATTAGTCAACCATGCTTCCACCAAACCTAAATATACTACCATAAGATTAAAATTATCATTTTAATCTATGAGTTGATTCCACTTTCAAATGTTTAATTTTAATTTATATATTTTTAATAAATCATATTAAGTAGTTAATTGTTATTTTCTTTTCAATTTTTTAAATTATTCATTAACATTTCCATAATAAATTTTGAAAACATATCTATTGTATTTTTTTTTAAAGAAAATTGTTATTATTATTTTGAAACAAAATCTACTATTATTATTATTTGATCGATTTTGATTTTAAAAAATAATTTTCATCAACTAAATTTAAGACTTTATTAAAAGTAATGAACTAAAATTAAATAAATTTCAGTGTTTGAACCAAAATAATATTTTAACCTAATAAATATTATTTGAAGAGTGTGATTGTAAATGGGAAATGGGATTTATTATAAGTGTTGTTTTTTTTTTTTTTTTTAACAAATTTATCTAACTCCTAATTCTCTTCTTTCGAATATCCAACATTTTTTTCCTCTTGACATTAACAGTTTTTTGTAGTTTGTAACTTATCCATTTAACTATATATGAATTGGAGATTATCCTTAAAAAAAAAAAAAAAGAAGAAGAAGAGTTGAGATGATTTTAAAGGTAAGGTTTTAGGTAAAAAAAAAAAAAAAAGAAAAGAAAAAGAAAGACTACTTTCTCTCCATTTCTTATCATGATTTGCATCATTCTTTAATATAACAGTAGAATTCCTAACCATATTCTAAAAACAAAAACAATTTTTTAAAAGTTATTTTTTTAGTTTTCAAATTTTAACTTGGTTTTAAAAACCATACGTAAAAATTATAAAGAAAATTGGAGCGAGAGTAATGTCTATAAGTTTAATTTTTAAAAACAAAAACAAAAAATTAAATCGTTAGCAAATAGGTCCTTAATAACTAAGAACAATTTTTTCTACCATGTCACTAAATATTTAATAAATTTCATGAACTAATGATAATAACTATTTTTAATTATATCATTCTTAAAAGTCGAATATTAGAAAATAAATGATTTAATTCAATGAACGTTAAAAAAAAAAAATTAATTTAAATGGTAAAATTAATAGAAATATTTTAAAATATAGTAAAATATCACTATCTATTAGAAATTCATTGATAAATATTGATAGACATTTATCATTGTCTATGGTGATAAATAATAAATTTTTGCTATATTTATAAATATGTTCATTCTTTTCTTATATTTAAAAGGAAAAAAGAATGAGAAAAGTATAATATAATACATTTTCTTTCACTCAAAATAATTTATTATTAATTGTGGAATAAATTGGTTAAAGAACAAAGGCCAAATGTTAGAGAAGGAAGTTCTAGTTGTTTCTTTGATAAACCAAACAAATGGAGAAATTGTCTCTTATGCCACGTAGAATTTGATTATTTGTTTTTGTTAAAAGGATAACTCCAAAAAAGGAAAATTTACACTAATAAAAAAAATCAAACTATTTATAAAAATAACAAAAGAAAAATATATTGATAAATATTGATAGACTTCTATTTCAATGATAAAGACATAGAAGTCTAAAATGATTAAATTTTACTATTTTATATAAATAATTTTTCTTATTTTTCTATTTTTGAAAATATCCAAATTAAAAAGGAAAGAAACATTTATCATTTATGCTAGAATTGTGATTTTTTTCTTGTCTTCTGTTGCTCATTTAATATGGTTGTATATCTTCAACAATGTAATAATACACACACAAAAAAAGTCAACTGCTTGCAAATCCAAAGCTATCTTCAAAAGTTTGCTAATTAAGACATTTTCTTAGCTCCTTCCAAAAATAATTTTTATTTATTTTTCTTTAAAAAAATAATAGAGAAAGTTATAATTTCCATCCTTGAAGTTTGTTTAAGGACTTATTTAGCGATTATTTTCAAACTCAATAATTTTATCTTCAGCTTTGCTTTTCATATAGCACGGTAGCATCTTATGTCCTCTATCATTAAGGAGGCGTTTGGGGTAATGAGTTAGTTATTATAGTTGAGTTATGATAGTTTGTATTTGAGGTGTAGATTATTTTAGTTTGGATTATCATAGTATGTACTTGAGGTGTAAACTATTTTAGTTCGAGAAGGAAATAGTAAACAATGTAGCAAATAATAAAAAAATGATTGAATGTAAAATAGTAAAAACTGTAGGAAATAGTAAATACTGTAGCAAATGGAGGTTTTGAAATAGTGTTGACTATAGCTAATTGGAGGTTTTAAAGTAGTTTTTACTATAGAAAGATGTGATTATTATATTTTGATGATAACCTTTGTCCAAAACGTCCTTTTTGTTTGTTACAATAATCCTAAAATTAGTTTAAGTTTTGAGTAGTCATTATATTTATGAGTGTTAGACTTAGATAAGTTAAAGTTTAATCATTTTGTTTGTTAATAATTTTATTAATTAGTTTGAATGTTGGGCCGAAGTTTGGATGCTTATCACTTTAATCTTTGATAAGTTTAATTTTGATTGATAACTTTAATTATTGAGTTGGTATTCAATGGAATTAAATTTTGTAGGGGTTGATTACACAAGCAAAATATTGTGTCAATGTGTGATGAGATAATTAAAATGCATGTATGACCAAATCATTTTTGTAATTTTATTTATATCTCATGCAGTATATGTTAACAAATTTGATTGATTTCAGTGAGTTTTCTGAATATGTTTAAAAGCATTCCAAGGTACAACAAAATTCAAGTATTTGCATACGAGTAATATTGTACCAAAAAAAAAAAAAAAGAAAGAAAGATAAAAGAGATTATCTACCAATATACAAAATTTGTAGACAAATAAATACTTTCTCATGGAGTCGGGAATGCTGAAAGACTCCTCAAGTAGAAGAGAAATACTGACAGATACGAAAATCGTGTTGACATACAGATATTCTCCGAACGCCATATATGCGACCTCAAGAATGCTAGGAGGTGTTCTCCTCTGTTAGAGGAGAGATCTGCCAACGATTAGAAACACTATTAGCATAGTGATTACTGGCTACATCATAAATATGCCATTCATATAAGTATGATTTTTTAATGTTGTATATAAAGTGTTGGAAGATACCTTATATGTCGATGTTACTTGGCGTCGACAACAGTCTCCTGATGTTTCTTTTTTTTTTTTTTTCGACGATGAGGATGATAATATGTTTTTTCATCGAAAGAACCTTTCTCAATTGGACATTTGTTGATGATTTTTAGCATAGAAAAATACTATATTATTATTGTAGTGTGAATATGCGACCTTAATTCAAAACAAAACATATGGAAAACACTATTTTTTTCCCCTTTTAAATGGAGTGTTTAAAAACTTAAAAAGAAGCTCATAGCATTTATTGTTTTAACGTAGATTATTTGAAACCTATAGGTCAGTAATTAAACCAACTACTACTTGAAGTGTGGGTAAAATACATTTTTGGTATCTTATGGAACAATCAATTTTCATGATATCTAGATCTAAAAGTCTATATGGACTAAAATAGTATGCACCTCGAATACAGATTAAAATCATCTACACCGTAAATACATATTATTATAACCCACATAGTATAACAATCACCAACTATAATCACCGACATTGTGCCCATAACACAACTCCTAAAATTTAATTTTCCAATCAACTTTTACCAGTTATCAAGTTCATCACTTTTCATATATTTTTTTTCTTATTTTGTAAGACCACAAGAAAATTTAAAGTTCAAAGCTTCAACCTTAAGGGTGATAAAAAATTTCTATATGTCCCTTTCAATTTAAATCAAGGTCGAGGGTAATAATACTTTATTTTAAGAACTAAAAAGTAATAAAAATTATAACTTTTCTATTTTTACATCACATATATACACTTCATTATCTTATATTTTATAAAATAGGGTTTGCCACAACAAGGAAATATAAAAATACTCAAAACTTGTCACACCGTCAAGAATGTTCTTAACATCAATAATATTGCATGTTTTCTTTTGCCCCAAATATTACGATTCAAACTCGGTATCAATTATTTTTTAAATAATAAAAGTTTATAAAATGATTAAATCATTCGGTGTTGCTTACAATAATTTTCTTATAAATCAAAAAAATATAAAGTTTTGACCAGCAGAGGTCAAATAATGGTGTACAATGTCGTTTTTAAGACACCTTATGCTTGTGGATACATTCATGTCACATGGCCCCTTATTTAATTCTTATACTTGTCGGTTTATATATGTGTGTGATAAATAATATTTCATCATATTATTATGAACATAACTTAATTGGTAAAGTATGACCTCTCAATCAAAATATCAAAGATTCGAATGATAATTGATGTTTTCTGCACTATATTTAGTTGATTTATAATATTTGATAAAATATAATAATGGATTTTTTAGAGGATAATTAAATATAAAAGGAATAATGTTTTAGCTACATTTCAATTATATTTATACTTATGAACCTCCAAAATTAAGGAGTATATTTATGGATGGTTGCTGGTTAGTAGTCAAAGTATTTTCAATTGACTATTGGGAAATTTATTATGAAAAGGACAAGTAACAAACATTTTGTTTAATATCATCTTTTCACATTACAACTAAAAATTGATCCATACTATTGAGTAAATATAATTAATTTTTTCTATATATTTACTAGAAAACATCGTGAATGTTTGAATTGAGATATTAATTACCATGTATATTGATTCTCAAATCAAAGTTATATCCAATCAAAATAATATACTATTGTTTTTTTTTTAATTAGACATTGTAATTAAATGCTTATATTTTAATAAAATTTCATTAATATTTTTTTTTTATCAAAGATATATTTATTTACTTGGCAAACTTATTATTTATGTTTGGGTATGATTACCTTTTGATTAAGAGTAGTTGTGTGTACGTAAATTGTTTTTTTTATATAGCATTTAGAGGTACGTGATTCGAATCTCTAATCTCTATGAGTCAAAAATACATATGTCTAAATTGGTTAAATTATGCTTAACTTAACCGTTGATATGAATAAAATCTAAACACTTATGAATATTAATGTGTTTCACATACACTTGAGATGAAAATAATAGGCAATTTAACATAGATTTATGATAAGTCAACTAATATCATTCTAAAAGTAGATAATCTAATCTCCCAACTTTGCAATTATTTTTTGTTTTTTGTTTTTGTTAAAAAATCTCATTAAGTCCTAAAGTTAAACATAATAAATAAAATTAAGAATGACATAAGTGGTTCGCCAGTGATTTACTAAGAATTGATTAAATCAAGCTATTGATCATTATTGTTTTATTATTATTTTTAACTTTTTTTAATTTTTTTTTTTACTTCAACTTGAGTATCTTATCTTTTTTTATTAGGGTTGGTCCAAGACTAATAACACTCAAAATTTAGTAGTATTATGATTATGAAAAAAAAATTATATCACACTTTAATTAAAATAAAAATTCAAGACATCATTTTATAATAATTAGATACATCCTAAACTGCATCTAACCGTGTGCATCATCTTTTATTAGACACAAGTAAAAAATGAAAAATCAATGCAATTAAAATTTTTTTTTTTACTGCATGACAGATTTTATTGGACAACTATGTAGCTTACACCAAGATAGATGCAATCAAAGAAGTATCCGAGTTTTTCTCTTAGAGGATTTTCCATTTATGCTAAAACATAAAAAGAAAAAAATGTTAAAAAATATACCTACTTATCAAGAAGCATCTCAAAGTGCTGTCCATTGAGAAAGAAACAAATTTCTTTAATTTTTAAAATTTAAAATTACGTTGTAAAGTAATAATAACAATTAAATAAAATACTTATTAATTGATCAATAAAGTAAGAAGTTTTACTCATCTATATATATATTGACTAAAAAAGCACACTTCTTGTAATTATTTTTATATAATTAATAATGGAGCCAAAAACCAACCAAAAAAAAGGTAAACATCAATTTTGAAGAGCCGGAACAAATTAATTAGTAGATGAATGACTTTCAATACTGCAACAAAGTAGTTTAAAAGGGAAAAGGAAAAAGTGGTAAAATCATGGATATTGTTGAAAAGGAGAGAAAGATGTGAAATAAAAGTATTTGAGAAAAATAATAAAATAAAATAAAATCCATAATTGGGCAACAAAACACAGGTCTCTAATTTCTAAAAATGTTACTGAAAATATCCCTCAAATATTGATATCGATGATACTTATACAAATATTCTAAAATTAATAAATTAATAAAATAGTAAACGTTTATATTTCCCTTAATAACTTTAAAATTTTAAATTATTAATATTACTGAGGTGTCTTATTTTGAGTATTTCATAAAATTGTCTAATTATAACTTGTCATGCGATACTTTTTTTTAAATATTTTTTTATGTGAGTAGTGATAATAGATATATAAAAATGAGTGTATCTAAAATATCATCTGATTTAAAAAATATATTTTTAATAAGATTAACTCATTGATGAATGAAAATAAAAAAATATCGAGAAAAATAAGGATGTGTGGATGAAAATTGAATAAAATTGAAAATGTAAGATTTGAGAGATGGGATCAATGGTATGAAATGATTTGAATTAAAAATTGAAGAGACGGAAATATGGAATTAATAAAAAAGTTAAGTGGGCGTTGAGTGACGTGAAGTGGTTCATTTAATCGCCTCATCTGCCTCCTTCATTGCCCTGCCTCCTCCTTCTCTTTATATCTCTCTTCCTTCTTCATTTCCTTCCCATTCTTACACCTCTCCAACTTTATTGCTCTGCTTCTTCTATTATTTCTCTCCCAATATGCCTCCCATCTCGCCGGATTTCTCCAGCTCCGTTAAGCTCAAGTATGTCAAACTTGGATACCAGTATCTCGTCAATCACATTTTAACTCTCACTTTAATCCCTCTCATGCTCGCCATTTTCATCGAGGTTCTTCGAATGGGTCCTGACGAAATTCTCAACCTCTGGAAATCTCTCCACTTCGATCTCATCCAAATCCTATGTTCCTCCTTCTTCATCATCTTCGTCGCCACTGTCTACTTCATGTCCAAACCCAGAACCATTTTCCTTGTTGATTACGCCTGCTTCAAACCCCCTGTTACTTGCAGAGTCCCCTTCTCCACTTTCATGGAGCATTCCCGTTTGATTCTTAGCAACAACCCCAAGAGCGTTGAGTTTCAGATGAGGATTCTCGAGCGTTCTGGTCTTGGAGAGGAGACTTGTTTGCCTCCTGCAATTCATTACATCCCTCCTAAACCAACCATGGAAGCCGCTAGAGGTGAAGCAGAGCTTGTGATTTTCTCTGCCATGGATGCTCTGTTTCAGAAAACAGGGCTGAAGCCGAAAGACATCGATATTCTAATTGTGAATTGCAGTTTGTTTTCACCCACTCCGTCTCTTTCTGCTATGGTGATTAATAAATACAAGCTTCGGAGTAATATCAAGAGCTTTAATTTGTCGGGTATGGGTTGCAGTGCAGGGCTGATTTCCATTGATTTAGCTCGCGATTTGCTTCAAGTTCATCCTAATTCCAACGCTGTAGTGGTTAGTACTGAAATTATTACACCAAATTATTACCAAGGAAACGAAAGAGCTATGCTTCTCCCTAACTGCCTTTTCCGTATGGGTGGGGCCGCGATTCTTCTCTCGAACCGCCGGTCCGAGCGTCGTCGAGCCAAATACCGGTTGGTTCACGTCGTACGAACTCACAAAGGAGCCGACGACAAAGCGTACCGGTGCGTATTCGAGGAACAGGACAAAGAGGGTAAAGTCGGAATTTCGCTTTCGAAAGATCTCATGGCTATAGCCGGAGAAGCTTTGAAATCCAACATCACAACCATCGGCCCACTCGTTCTTCCGGCGTCGGAGCAGTTGCTTTTCCTTCTAACACTCATTGGCCGGAAAATCTTCAACCCCAAATGGAAGCCGTACATCCCCGATTTCAAACAAGCGTTTGAGCATTTCTGTATCCACGCCGGTGGACGGGCGGTGATCGATGAACTGCAAAAGAATCTGCAGCTGTCGACGGAGCACGTGGAAGCTTCGAGAATGACACTTCACCGGTGGGGCAATACGTCGTCGTCTTCACTCTGGTATGAATTGGGTTACATCGAAGCTAAAGGGAGGATGAAAAAGGAGATCGGATTTGGCAAATTGCATTCGGGAGTGGGTTTAAATGCAACAGTGCGGTTTGGAAATGCAACAAAACCATTAAAACCCCAACGGATGGGCCATGGGCTGACTGCATCGACAGGTATCCGGTTCACATTCCTGAAGTAGTCAAGCTCTAAGAAAATTCCACAAAATTACCAAAAAAAAAAAAAAAAAAAAAAAGAAAAGAAAAGAAAAAAAAAAAAGAAATAACACAAAAGTTAATAAAACAGAAGAAAATATGGAGTTGGGGTTTAGCATAATCTGCAAATTTGCTTCCTTTGTGATGTATTTATCTATATGAAACTCTCATTTGTCTGTGGCTGTGACATCATATATTTCCACTTGATATTTTTTTCCTCTCAATCCTAAATGGATTTGAATAGATGGAATATTGTGTTTGTATTGAATTTAAGGTATGATCCCATGTAGTTTGGTTTGGGGTTTCACAAAACCAGAAATTTCACGAGTCCAAGGAGAGAAAAAAAAAGGTATAAACTTGTTGGTTCTTGCTTTATTTCGTCTTCATGATTTTAGAACCTTGTTTCCTCTTTAATTTATGCTTAACAAAATTATCCATTGTGGATGACACAAATCTTCTTGTGTGTGTATGTTTTCTTTTTTGGGTTAAATTTGGAAATTCATTTTCTTATCCTTTTATCTCCAAGATTCTTGGAGAGAATAATAATTAGATGCATTTTAACCTCCAATTATCTTTTTGCAACTCACTCTCACTATATAAAAAAAAAATTGAAAATATTTTAAAGCTTATTGACAAAAAAGTTTCACAAATCACAAATTGTGATTAAATAAACTAAGTGTATAAAAAAAAAGATGGGTGCAACTTAGGCTACATTAATTATATATACAATTATATATATATATAATTTATATTTTTGTTTTATTTTTTCTTTAAACAAATACATGTTTTAACTCAAATCAAGAGGTGGATGGAATAAATTAAAAAGTAAGTACAACTATTATACTTCAAAGTATTGCAATGACGAGTACTATTTGCTTTAATGCCAATGACAATGAAAATATGCATTTATTTAATAGATGGGATTGGATTTTTTTTTAATAGTGAGTTGAAAAAGTTTTGAGCTTTTTTAAATATAAAAAAATATTTAAAAATATTTATCCTTTATAGTAAAAAGTTTAAAAACTACATGTACTTTTAGAATTATTTTTGTTATACGGTATAAATATTTTTTAAAATTTTTTATTTATAAAAATATCCCAAAATTTTTATGGCACAACAGCGACATTGAGATTTATGGTTATAAAAGAAAAAATGTTGAAATTTATGACAATAAAGAAATTTTTAGTCATTGTAAATGGTTATAATTGAAGGTTGTATAAGTGGTTTTTTTTAATGAATATTTCTAAATGTTGTTAGATTTTATTGATTAATTGATTTTTTTAAGAAAAAATGAAAATTAAACATTGAACTAAATTAAATTTTGATAAATTGAATATCAATTAAAATATGTATTATAATGTGGTCAAAGTATGAATAATAATAACTTTTACAAAGATAAGTTTATCTAATATTTCTGCCAAACAAACACAAATAATTAGATCAGACAGCTAAATATCTAGAATTATAAAATTATTAAAAATAAAGCGTCATCAAGTTGGAGGATTTGTGAGCATGTAAAAACAAAAGGAACCTTTTTAATCCGTTGCAAAGTTTAATCAAATCAATTAAATAGTGACAAACCACTTCTTTTTTTCTTCTTTCTTTTTCGTTCAAGGGTAGAATTAGAAAATTTGAATATTTGACTTTTTTTTTTTTTTTTTTTTTTTTTAATTGGAAGTAGAAAAATATTTAAATATATCTCGATTTAAACTTATTTTTATACAACACACTAAATAGTTAAATTACAGTTTTTTATGTAAAAATTTTTTAAATAATATTTTTGAATCATTTTTTCTATAGAATGGATGAGGTTGTTGGAAGATATGTTTTCAGGTTATTTGAATTTTTTTTTACAACAAATTTGAACGTGTGAGACCAAAATACACGTAGTTCAATTGATTTGATACTTATATTATCAACTTCGAAACTAGAGATTCAATCCTCATCCTCACATATTATAAAAAAGAAGAGGTACCATGTTTTGAATCTTTGATCTATATTAACTATTATAAAACTATAAATTGAGATAATTATCCTTAGGAAAGTGCCATAGTTATAAAAATCAAATCAACCCCACCCACCTTATCAAATTCGTAATAAATATTTTTTTAAAAAAAGAACTCAATAACACCATAATAATAATAATAATAATAATAATAACTAACAATCTCCTCATTCATAGTAGAAGAGAGTCAAATTACTTCTACTTGAATAATTATGAACATCACATTCCAAAAATAATTTTGAATATTCAGCCTGAAATTAAATTTACTCTCCCACGTCATTTTCAATGTGCTCAAAACTAATAAATCTAATATAATATTCAGACCAATGCATTTAAAGTCATAATAATTTTCTAATAAATAAAATTAGTAAAAAGAAATGAATAGTTACACTACAAATCAATTAATACCCCAATTTGAAGTTCGATCGATTTAGGTATTACCAATTTTTATACAGATCATAAGTTGATATGATAGTGTCCCTAATATCCTTATCATTTAACTCATTCTTAAAATATTATTAAAGATAACATAAGAAAATAGTTTTAGAAAAGACTCATGAAAGGTCCCATATAACTTAAATGATTTTTTTATATCCTACTTTTGCAAAAAAAAAAAAAAAAAAAAAAAAAAAAAAAGAAAAAATTGATAATGGTTGGATGTTTTATATTCTTTTATTTTTCAGTTAAATAAGTTTAAAAAGTCACTCACAACCACTAGAACCTTAGAGTACATATGGTTTTAAATTACACTTTTAACTCCTAAGATTTGAGATTTTTCTCAAATTAGCTTATGGATTTTAACATTGAATAATCAAGTCCTGGTATTTAAAAAATGCTTGATTTTGGTCCTCTGTTAGTAGAATATATTTAATAGTTAACGATTCCATGTGGCATTTTTAAAATAGGGATAAAAAGAATTATAATAATTGCATATATATATATATAAAATAGTTAAAAGAACAATTTTCTCTTTCCCATCTAACCAAAATAATATAATATGTAGTACAAAGATAAAATAATTGCATATATAGAACAAAAAATAGTAAAAGACGAAAAAACCCACGCCTAGTCACCATTTTGCTCGTTTCTTCCCGATTTTCTCAAATTGAAAGCTATCACGGATAGCCATTGATAATTGTTATCACTGATAACCATTGATAGTTAGAGATGTCCACGGAAAGAGGCGGGGTCAGGGATGGTTTTCTCGTCCTCCATCCCCGCGAAATTTCCCATGGGGATTGGGGCTGGGATTCCCATGGAGAATTCGTGGGAAATTTTTTTCCATTTGAATTTTTTTTACAAAAAAACAATAATTAGCTCAAATCACTATATCAATTTTCTTTTACCTAAATAATTAAATATCTCACTCATATGTAACAAATATATGATTAAAATGTTTAGTTTTCATAATTTCTAAAAATTAAAATTTAAATATTACAATAATATATCATAATCTCTACTTAATAAGAAATAAATATATCAAATAAAAAGTTATATATAATTAATTAACTTTATTTGGGCGGGATCAGGGTCGGAGAATATATTCCTCGTCCCCATTCCTGTTTAGCCAACGGAAAAAATTTTCTCCTCGCTCCCTCCCCCATTCCCCATCTAATCGGGGATTCCCCACCCCATTCGGGTGTGGGGCCCAACAGGATCCCGGCTCCGCGGGTTAAATGGACATATCTAAAGATAACTGCTATTAGCTGTTATCACTAATAATTACTATCAGTGGTAGCTTTCAATTTGAGAAATATTAATACAATCTTGAAATGTTAGCTTTTAATTTGCTATCAGTTATCAGTGGCTATCATTGATACACTTTCATCAATTGGAATCAACCTTAAAATATTAACAGCTAACACTATCAGTGACTATCAATGATAGACTTTTATAAGTAGTTATCAACATTGAAAGAAAACCAATAACTTTCAAAGATTGAGCTACACCAATGATGGAAAAATATTAGTGGCTATCACATAGACTTTCATAAATGACTATCAACTTTGAAAGATTAACACAGTAGCTATCACTAATAATCTTCAATCGTGACTATCACTAATAGTAGCTATCAGTCGCTATCACTGATAGACTTTCATCAATTAGAATCAACCTTGAATATTAACATTTAAGGTTAGCAATGATAGACTTCTATAATTAGTTATAAACTTTCAAAGAAACTCGAAATATAGATTTCACTTAATTTCTATCACCGTTATCACTAATATCACTTATATCGTGATTATCAGTGATAGCTTCTTTCACTGATAACATGCTATCAATGATCTCACTAATATCATGCTATCATTGATCTCATTGATATCATTAGGGATGTTCATGGGTTGGGTTGGGTTGGGTTGAAAGACTTTTTAGACCCAACTCAATTGTTTGGGTTGTAAATTTCTTCAACTCAAATAACCCTTATTAAAAAATGACCCAACCCAACCATGAAATATTTGGGTTGGGTTGGTTCGGGTTAATCGGGTCATTTATTTAGAATTTTGTTCTAAAAAGAAGTAAAACATAAATATGTAAAAATCTAATTTAATTATTTTCATATATTGAATTAAAATTAACTACTCAATTTCAATTTATTTAGTGAAAATTTTCTTTCTAAAGTGCAAAAAAACTACTTTTAAGAGTTGTTGAAGAATAAATTATTAAAAAATATTGGAACTAAATAAAATTTAAATCAATATATCCATAAATACTTGTGTTATAAGTAACAAAAAATATATATATTTTAAAGTTAATAATAAATCGGGTTGGTTTGGGTTATATTAGGTAAACCCATGAACCAACCCAACTCATAAAATTTTCATTTATCTGAACCCAACCAAACCCAAATGAGTTGATAATCAAACCCAAACCGCACGGGCGAGTTGGGTTGGGTTGATCGGTTTTTTCGAGTCATCGGGTTTTTGAACACTTCTAGATATCATGCTATCAGTGATAGCTCTCTATCACCGATAACGTACTATCAATGGTAGCTTCCATCATCGATAACGTGCTATCAATGTTATCTTCTATCACCGATAACATGCTATCAATAGTATCTTCTATCAATGATAGCTATTGACCACTTTATTGTCCATTTCAAGCTACTGATCACTTTATTGTCCATTTCATTGTCCTTTCCAAACATTCATACGGTACCTTTTCTTTTCGATACCTTTCAAGGGTACTTCCGTAAAAACAACGAACAACCAAACCAAACCCTTCCTCTTCATTTGCTTTTGTAAACAAATATTACGATAAATAGATACACAAGTATTTCAATTTGTGCTCTTCATTTTAGGCAATCTATGCCATTTTTTCAAGTTTATTTCTGATAGACATCATACTCTTAAAGTCCTATAAAAAGAAAAAAAAAAACTATTGCTCTATCTGATATCATTCGCATTTCTCATTTTTTGAGAAATAAATTTGTTTAATAACCATTCCCGTTTCTTATTTCAAACTTTTAAGAAATGTTTCTATACATGGTGCAAATTTATGGACTAAAAAAAATAGTTTCTTTCAAATCCATTTTCATTTGCTATTTATATTTAATGTTTCGTTATAATAATCAAATTTGATGATTGACTTGTTGGTATTAAGTCACTAATGAATTGTGAGTACTTTCAAGTCTTGAGTACGAAACCCAACCTCATAATTATTATAGAAAAAAGGGAAAAACAAAAATCGAATAAAGAAAAAAAAAATAAAAAATAAAAATACAAAAAAGAAAGGAAAGAAGAAGGTGTGCAACAAGACAAGACAAGAGAAGACAAAATTGAAAATTAGAAAAAATTCAAATGTTGACTAGTTGACACTTTCATATTAAAGAGGTGATATATTTTTAGATTTTTCTCCTTATTTTACCATCTATTATAAATATCCTTGAATTTAAGGTATGATCCTATGTAGTTTGAATCGTGTAGAACGACTGCCCAGAAGCCAGACGATACGATCGTTCAGTTCCCATCTTGTAGAACGATCGCCCAGATGTCAGGCAATACGATCGTTCAGTCTCCATCGTTTAGAACGATCGCCCAGTCGAAAGACAACACGATCATTCAGAACTCATCGTATAGAACGATCACACAGGCAAAATACAAGATGATCGCCCAGTCCTCATCGTGTAGACCGATTGTGCAGAACAAAGACAAGATGATCACAGTGAGTCCATCGATCGTGGACCATCCATCGTCTAACACGATCGGCCAGGCGACAACCCCACCCATACCTACACACCTCAATGAATCAATAGTCCCGAGCCTTCAACCAATCCTCAATACTCTACCTCAGTCACCGTCTCTCCCTCAAGCACAACTAGCCTATCAACCAGACTAAACCTTACACTCCATAAACTAGACATCCTCACAACCATATGCATCACACCAACACCCATCCGAGACCCTACCTCAAACATTCTCTGAAGACCATATCAGCCCAACCCTGCCTCAGACATTACATCCTCACTCTACCTCAGCCTCTGCAAGCTTATCCCAGCCAATCATCACCACCCGCCCCCCACCTGCTCCGACTTATCCTATGATCACTCGAGCAAAAGCTGATATATTTAAACCAAAGGCCTGACTCACAAGCAAATCAACTGATTGGTCTCAAACAGAGCCCACCAGAATCAATACAACACTTGCGACCTCTCAATGGAAAAAGGCGATGGATGAAGAATACATGACACTGATGAGAAATAAGACATGGATACTCGTTCCTCCATCTCCATCTCAGAATGTTGTTGGGAACAAATGGATATTTCGCCTCAAGAGGAACATGGATGGCACAATACAAAGGTATAAGGCCCGACTGGTAGCCAAGGGCTTTCATCAACATTATAAAGTCAATTTCTTTGAAACATTCAGCCCTATGGTGAAGTCCTCAACGATCCGGGTAGTCATCAGTGCTGCTATAACACACGATTGGATGCTGAGGCAACTTAATTTCAATAATGCATTCTTAAATGGACGACTAACTGAGGAAGTGTATATGAGCCAACCACGGGATATGTAAGCACTCAGTATCCACAACACGTTTGCAAGCTGGATAAGGTAATATATGGTATGAAACAAGCACCACGGGCCTGGAATATTGCCCTCAGCTCTGTTCTCAAATAGTGGATATTCTATCAGTCAAGATCCGACACTTCTCTATTCATCTACCGCAAGGAATACTTGGTAATATATCTTCTTGTCTATGTGGACGATGTCATAGTCACAGGTAACAATACTAAACTTATTGAATATCTCATACAAACTCTGGACATACATTTTGCACTTAAAGACCTCGACCAACTTCGATATTTTATGGGAATTCAAGTACACTATCTTAAATCTGGGCTTCTGATAAATCAGTCGAAGTATGTTGATGATTTACTACAAAAGCTTAATATGCCTGATGTGAAACCAGTACACTTGCCAACAGTTCAAAGTTGCATACTGTATAAAGTCGCTAGCCAACCTCTGTCTGAACCGTTTATATATCGAAGTACTATAGGAGCCCTTCAATACTTAACACACACAAGGCCGAACATCACGTATGCTGTCAATCAACTCAGTCAGTTCCTTCAATCCCCAACTGATATCCATTGAAGTACTATAGGAGCCCTTCAATACTTAACGCACACAAGGCCGGACATCACGTATGCTGTCAATCAACTCAGTCAGTTCCTTCAATCCCCAACTGATATCCATTGGCAAGCGACAAAAAGGGTGCTTCGGTATATCAGTGGCACCAAACACTATGGAATATAATTTCAACCGAGCCTGAACCTCCACATCTTTACCTACTCGGATGCCGATTGGGCATCCAACTTTGATGACAGAAAATCCGTAGTAGCCTATTGTACTTTTGTGGGAAATAACATCGTCTTCTGGTCCTCGAGGAAGCAAGTAGTGGTAGCAAGGTCGAGAACTAAATCTGAATACAGAGCACTTGCTCATGCCACCTCAGAAGTCCTCTGGCTTTAACAACTACTAAGTGAGATGGGATTAAAGTCCAACACTAGACCTACTATATGGTGCGACAACCTAGGAGCAGGAGCCTTAGCTGTAAATCCGGTGTTTCATTCTCGAACTAAACATATCGAAATTGATCTTCACTTCATTCGACCATATTCTCAAAGGACACATCAATATTCGCTATGTACCGTCGACCGACCAACTTGCTGACTGTCTCACAAAGCCACTCAGCAACACATATTTCTATACATTACAAGCCAAACTAGGAGTACTTGGAGTACCCTCTAGATTAAGGGAGATGCTAAAGAAGAAATAAGAAATGGAAAAGGAAAAGCCAAGGTGGAGGAAGAAGGGATGACTCACCAAGGTAGTTAAAATTCGTTTACCACTCACCAATCATAGTGTGCCACTTGTAATATTCTTATTCTTTTTTGTATCATTACTATTGTAAGAATTAGGGCAAACTTGTATAAAGAAATGACTGTAGCATTTAATTGGTATTGAGAAAGATAATACAATAGAAAGGAAAAATAGAGGAAAGGGAAGTCCAAAGAATACATTCATTCCCAACCAACTTCAATCTTCAACTAAAATAAAGAGGTAGATAGAATAAATTAAAAAGTAAGTCAACTATTATATTTCTAAGTATTGCAATAACTAGTACTATTAGCTTTAATGACAATGACAATTGAATGTGCATTTATTTAATAGATGGGATTGGATGGTTGATTTTTATTTATTTATTTATTTTATTTTTTAAATAGTGGATTGAAAAAGTTATATGGTACAAGAGCGACATTGAAATTTATGATTATAAGAGAAGAAACATTGAAATTTATGACAATAAAGAAAGTTTGTCATTGTAAATTGTTATATTGAATTGAAGGTCGTATAAGTGGGGTTTTTTTTCAATGAATATTTCTAAATGTTGTTAGATTTTATTGATTAATTGATCTTTTTGAAAAGAAAAAGTGAAAATTGAACGTTGAACTAAATTAAATTGATAAATTGAATATCAATTAAAATATGTATCATAATGTGGTCAATTGTAAATACGAACAATAATAACTATTAAAAAGATAAATTTATCTAATATTTCTTCCAAAAAAAACGTAAATAATTAGATTCGACAATCAAATATCTAGAATTATAATGTTTTTAGAAAATAAAGCATCATCAAGTTGGAGGATTTGTGAGCATGTAAAAGCAGAAGGAAACTTTTTAATCTTGTGGCAAAGTTTAATCAAATCAATTAAATCGTGACAAACCACTTCTTTTTTGCTTCTTTTCTTTTTCAAGTTTTAACGTGTAGAGTTAAAAGAAAATTTGAATATTTGACAATTTTTTAAACTAGAAGTAGAAAAATATTTGAATATATCTTGATTTATACTTATTTTTATACAACACACCAAATAGTTAAAAGTATAGTTTTTATGTGATTTTTTAAAATAATATTTTTGAATCATTTTTCTATAGAATAGATGAGGTTGTTAGAAGATTAGACACCCAAATACTGTTCTTGAAAGTAGATGTTTTTCAATTATTTCTTATTTTTTTCTTTACAACAAATTTGAACGTGTGAGACCAAAATGCATATAGTTCAATTGAAGCTAGAGATTCAATCCCCACCCTCACATACTATAAAAAAAATATTTGTGGATGTCATGTTTAGAATCTTTAATTTATATCCATTATTACATAGCTATAGATTGAGATAATTATCCTTAGGAAAGTGCTATAATTATAAAAATCAAAGCAACCTCACCCACCTTATCACATTCGTAGTAATAATAATAATAATAATAATAATAATAATAATAATAATAATAATAATAATAATAATAAGTACAACTAACAATCGCCTCATTCACAACAGAAGAGAGTCAAATTATTATGCATTTAAAGTCATAATAATTTTCTAATAACTAAAATTAGTAAAATGAAATGAATAGTTACATTACAAATCAATTAATATCCCAACTTGAAGTTCGATCGATTTAGGTATTACCAATTTTTATAAAGATCAATGAGTTGATATGACAACGTCCTTAGTATCCTTATCATTTAACGTCTCTCACAACTTTAGAGCACATATGAATTTAAATTACACTTTTAACTCCTAAGATTTGAGAATTGTCTCAAATTAGCTTATAGATTTTAAAATTGAACAATCAAGTTCCTGGTATTTAAAAAATGCTTGATTCTAGTCCTCTATTAGTAGAATCTATTTAATAGTTAACAACTCATTGATGTGGCATCTTTAAAATAGGGATAAAACGAATTATAATAATTGTAATAAAATATAAAAAAAAATTAAAAGTATTGTGAAATTGAGGAGCACAATTGAGCCTAACGGATATGAAGTAAATAATATATATATAAACATAATAAATAAATAAAATATCATAATAAAATAATAAAATATAACTATACTTATAAAAAAACTAAATTAAAAATAACTAAAATTATAATTTTATGGAAATAGGAATAATAAAAATAGAAAGTATAATTTTATGAAAATAGGATAATATATATATATATATATATATATTTATTTATTTATTTATTTTCACTCATGTGCATAATTTTAAGATCTACCAAATGTGACAAGTAGAATGTGGACTTACATGGATATTAAACATAAATTATTACAAGACACATGGACAACATGAAAAATGACACATGCTTTTAGGACACTAGGCATTGGACATCTATTTTTATGATATTTACAATACTCCCTCCTAGATGCCCATATATATACATGAAATATATGTATCGTTAAAACCTTACTAGAAAAAACCCAATGAAAAAAAATCGGGGAAGGAAAAAGAGTACATATTTCATCTAACATATACTCCTAAAAGAATAAGATATATTTACTCCCTTTCACAAAAACATCACTTAAGATCTCTGAGTTGTCGCATTCTAATATTGTGCACCAATTTTTCAAAAGTTACGGTTGGTAATGTCTTTGTAAATAAGTCAGGTTATCCTTCGAACAAATTTGTTGTACAGTGATGTCACCATTTTCTTCAAGATCATGAGTGTAGAAAAGTTTCGGTGAAATATGCTTAGTCCTATCTCCTTTAATATATCCTCCTTTGATTTAGGCTATGCAAGTTGTATTGCATCGTATAATATTGTTGGAAGATTTTTATTAGAAGACAAGCCACACGTTTCACGAATGTGCCAAGTCATTGATCTTAGCCATACACATTCTCGACTAGCCTCGTGAATTGCAAGAATTTCAGCATGATTTGAGGAAGTAACTGTTATGGTCTGTTTTATCGATCGACATGATATAGTAGTTACTCCACATGTGAACAGATAACATGTTTGAGATCTAGCTTTGTGTTGATCAAATAAATATCCAGAATCTGCATAACCAACTATATCAAAATTTGATTTATTTGAATAAAACAAACCCATATCGATTGTTCCTCAGAGATAACAGAATATATGCTTAATTCCGTGTCAATGTCTTTTTGTAAGAGAAGAACTATATCTAACTAATAAATTTACTGAAATGTAATATCTGATTTTGTATTATTAACAAGATACATAAATATACCAATTACACTAAGATTTGGTAGTTCAGGACCATGAAGTTCTTCATTATCTTCTCGAGGTCGAAATATATCTTTCTTTATATCAAATGAACGGATTTCCATTGGAATATTTAATGGATGTGCTTTGTCCATATAAAATCTTTTCAAAATTTTTCCTATATAAGTTGATTGATGAATAAATATTCCATGTGCTAAATGCTCAATTTGCAAACCAAGGCAAAATTTTATTTTTTAAAAGATTATCTCAAATTCTTTCTTAAGATATTATATTACCTTTGAAAGCTCTTCAGTCATCAACATATATAGTTATGATAGCAAATCCGGATTGTGATATCTTTATGAAACACACAGACATATTGGATTATTTTGATATCATTCTTTAAATAAATATACATTCAGGCAATTGTACCACATTTGTCCTGATTGTTTCAATCCATCTAGTGATCTCTATAACTCTATTAAATACTATTCCGAGGAATTTGATGTATATGTTTCAGGTATCTTAAGTCATTCTGGGATTCTCATATAAATATCATTATTACGAGATTCATATAAATATGCTGTGACTACATCCATAAGATGCATATCCAGACTTTCATACACAGTCAAGTCAATTAAATATCTTAGTGTAGTTGCATCCACCACTGGAGAATATGTCTCCTCATAATCAATACTAGGTCTTTGTAAAAAACCTTGTGCAACTAGTCTTACTTTGTATCTTGTGGCCTCATTATTTTCATTTTTTTTCTCACAAATACCCATTTTTATCCTACAGGTTTGACACCTTCAAGTGTTCGGACTACTGGTCCAAAAACCTGTTTTTTTGAAACTAAGTTTAATTCTGCCTCGATTGCTTTTTTTCTCTGAAGCCAATCTTTTCTATGTCGACATTCTTCAACAGATTTTGGTTCAAGATCCTCATTTTTAGATATAATATCAAGAACAACATTATACACAAAAATGTTGTCAATAATTACATTAATCTTTTCCTTGTCATGATATAGTTTATTGAAATTTTATTATTATCTTTAGGTATTTTACCTTCCTCACTAGTCATGTCGAGGATTTTTTCATGGGTATTTACATCTTCAACCAAGTCTCTTTCACTATTATTTATTTCATTTTCGAGGATTTTTATCTTTGGAACCCACTAGTCATCACGCTTCTGGTGTGTTTCAGACTCATTAGTGATAACTTGTTGTGTTGGGATATCAATTTTTGATGGAACATTTGCAGTTGATATATGTGACTTAGTTATTTTCTTTGCATCTATAAATGCATATGGTAATTGATTTGCTATATTTTGCAAATGAATTATTTTTTGAACTTCAAGTTCACATTGATCTGTACGGGTATCTAAATGATACAATAACAATGCATATCATGTAATTTATTTTTTCAATTTCTTAATTTCTCTCCCTAATGTTGGAACATTTGTCTCATTAAAATGACAATCAACAAATCGTGCAATAAATACATCACCCATCAGGGGTTCAAAATATTTAATAATTGATGAAGAATCATATCTAACATATATTCCTAACCTCTGAGGACCCGTTGTGGTGGAGCAATTGGAACATATACTGCACACTTAAAAATTCTCATATGGAAAATATTTGTCTCATGACCATAAGCTAATTGTAATGACGAGTACTCATGATAAGCTACTGGTCTAATGCGTACAAGAGACACTGTATGCAAAATAACATGTTCCCATACAGATGAAGGTAGCTTAGCTCTCATAAGTAATGGTCTTGTAATTAATTGCAAATATTTTATAAATGATTTTGCTAAACCATTTTGTGTATGAACCTGAGCTACAAGATGTTCAATACTTATCCCAATTGACATACAATAATTATCAAAAGCTTGAGATATAAATTCACCAGCATTATCAAGACGATTGGTCTTAATTGTATAATCAGAAAATTGTGCTATTGACTTAATTATTTGAGCAAGTAATCTTGCAAGTGCAATATTTTAACTTGATAATAAGCACACGTGTGACCATCTACTGAATGCATATATTAATACCATAAAATATCTAAATGATCCACTTGATGGGTTAATAAGTCCACATATATCACCATGAATTCGTTCTAAAAATGCAGGTGATTTAGTCCCCACTTTAGCTAGTGATGGTCCAATTATTAATTTGCCTTGAGAGCAAGCATCACTTGATAATTCATTAGATTGAAGAATCTTTTGGTTCTTCAATGGTGTCCATTTGAACTCTCAATAATTCTTCTCATCATCATAGATCCTGGATGATCCAATCGATCATGCCAGAATGTAAATATGTCTGGATTTATGAATTTCAAGTTCATTGTTGCATATGTTTCAATTACTTGTATATAAGTATAATACAATCCAGAAGATAAAGCAAACAATTTTTCCAATATACGTTTTTCATTTGAGACAGTAGAGATAATATATAGATATTCCACATTATTCTTACTATCAGTCTCAATATGATAATCATTACATCGTATATCTTTAGAACTTAGAAGATTTCTCCTTGATTGACTAGAGAACAATGCATTGTCAATTGTAAATTTTGTTTCTCTAGGCAAAATAATATTTACTTTTCCAAAATTTTGGGTCAAGTTTGCATAACTTGATATTGTATTTACTTTTGCTTTCAGCATTGTCAATTTGGAAAAATATTTTTTATTTGTAAGTATTGTGTGTGTAGTTGCATTATCTGCCAGACATATATCTTATTTACTCATTTTGAAATACCCAACATATGAAATGATCCATATTTCTTCATTAAAAGAAAATAATTACAATAAGAAAAAATATTTAAAAATATACAAAAGTTACTAAAAAAAACATGAAGATAGATAAAAGAAAACAACAACATTAAGTCTAGATGTTCTTAAAATAAAAAGAAACGCAAATCTTCTCTTTAGGAGATTCAAAGAAGTCCATCATATCTAAAATTGTTATATGGGATGGGTCAAATATATCATTATCTTGGTATGCAAAATTTGCTTAAACATTTTTCCCATTTTCTTTTAGGGAGGCTTGATAGAGGTCAACTAAGTGTTTTGACGTATGATAGGTACGTGACCAATGCCCAATCATTCCGCATCGAAAGTATTTATTTTCAATACTTTTTAAACTTTTATCTTATAGAGTTTTTCCTTTGTGATCATCATTTTGTGTGATTTTTTTGAAATTTGAATGATTAAAACGATCACCACGAAATTAATAATTATTTTTTCTTTTGCCACGGTCACGACCTCGACCACGACCACAACCTCGACCGCGATTATCATTAAAATTCACAACATTCACTTTAGGGAATGGTGTCATTCTGATTAGTCGAGATTCATGATTTTTTCATGTATAACTCGTTATTTTGTTTGGCCACGAGAAGACATGAAATTAATTCACAATACTATTTAAAACCTTTCTCTCAATATTGTTACTGCAAGAGCATATTCGAGACATGAAATGTAGAAAATGTTTTCTCTAACATATCAACATCAATAATTTTATCTCCTCCATAACAACAATTTTGAACTGATTTTAAATAATGCGAAATTGTAATCACTTACTGATTTAAAATCTTGTAGTCTCAAATGCATCCACTCATAAAGGGCTTTAGGAAGAATAACTGTCTTTTGATGATCATACCTTTCTTTCAAATTTTTTCACAAGATACGGGGATCTTTTATGGTAAGATATTCCATTTTTAATCCCTCGTGGAGATGATGACGAAGGAAAATCATAACTTTTGCTTTGTCTTGGCTAGATCTCGTATTTTTTTCTTTAATTGTTTCTCTCAAGTTTATAGCATCTAGGTGAATTTCGGCATCGAGCACCCATGACAAATAATAATTGCCATTAATGTTAAGGGCTGCAAATTCTAATTTTGTAAGGTTTCTTATGGTAACACTATCACAAAATATTGTATTTATATTAGAAATTTAATATGTACTAAACATGCAAAATAACATTTAATTTATTAAATATAATAAAGAGAAAAAAAAACCGACCTACCTTTAGGACCTAACTTCAGCGATGGAAGTAACAGGAGCTCGTGTTGATAATGTGTTGTGAAATTGAGGAGCATAATGGAGCACAATGGATATGGAGAAAATATAATATATATATAAATATAATAATAAATAAATAAATTAATATAATATAATAATAATAATAAAATAATAAAATATAACAACAACTTATAAATAACTAAATTAAAAATAACTAAAATTAAAATTTTATGGAAATATGAATAATAGAAATAGGAAAATATGATTTTATGGAAATAGGAAATATATGAATTTTTTTTTATTCTCATGATTGTGCATAATTTTAAGACCCACCAAATACCATTACAGGCAAAATGACAAATAGGATGTAGATTTACATGGACGCCAAACATGAATTATTACAAGACACATGAATAATACGAAAAATGACACATGACTTTTAGGACACTAAGCATTGGACATTTATTTTTATGATATTTATAATAAAAAGAACAATTTTCTCTCTCCTACTTGACCGACTGTTGTTGTCGTCCCATTGCAACTGTTATCCCCACCACCCTAGTCCTCCTCTTCTCTTCCTCCTATTCCTCTTCCCATTTTTCTCCTCCTCGTTAGATATGAATCTTAAAAAAGAAGGGTTAACAGCGAAGCATTCCTCAACCGAATTTGGAAGGGCGACAAACTTCTAAAATGACAAAGGAAAAATTTCTATGCGTAGTTGTGCATATTGACGAACTTCTGAAACGACATAGGGAGGCACCTATTTTTTCTATTTGCAACTGTGCAAAGTGAGACATAAGAAAATTTCTAGTACTATGGAAGTACCATAATCTCTTTATTCACACTATAAATTTGTCTTTATAAATATATATAAGTGGACTCCACATTAATATTATTGGTCCGACTTTATACTCAAAGGCATTATAAATAGAGGGAATATGAAAATTTTTCTATATTCTTATAGCATTAGAAATTTTTCCGTAAGACCCCGTCCAATTTCATTAATAGTAGTGATTGTCGCTGTAGATATAAGCATTTAACGCTACGACATCACTAGAGTCGTGAGGAGAAGATTATAGGATATTGTCTGAGGAAAATAGTATGGGTCATTGTTGACAACGAAAAAGAAAAGAAAATAAAAATTAATTAAAGGAAAAGTTCAATTAAATCAAAAGTATAGTTTCTAAACTTTAAAGTTCGTATCTAAGGGATTCCTTAACAATAAAATAATATATGGTAAATTAATTAGGAACAAATTAAAAAATTCAAATACACACCATCGAATATTAAATTAAAAGTTTGTTGATCTATATATTAAATAAAAAAACCCTAGAAACGTATTAAACACGAAATTCAACCAACCTTACAAAAATTTAACAGCCCATATAAAGCTTATATATCTAAAAACTAAAAAGAACGACAATTAAATAACGAAGGCCACTTTTTTGTTAGTGTATTTTTGATCATCTAAGTTTGCCAGTCAAACGTTTCCACACTCAATTAAAAACTTGAGCTTTCTATCTCAATCAATAGGCAAGTTGGCAGCAAAATGTAGATATACATCTATAAAAACAGATTAATAGATAATATTTAATGTATAACGGCCAACTACAAAAATGAAAAATAAATAAAGAAATAAAATAAAATCAGAAGGACTTTTTATTCGTCACATGTGTTCTAAATTTGAACACTTCAAAATTAATTAATTCACAACTTCTTATACCCAACTACATTTTAGCCCAAATCAAGGATCATTTATTTTTGCCTAAGTGATTGTAAAATGATAACTCCATTCTATGATTTATGAGTTAAATTTGCTATTGTAAATTATAACTTACTTTTTTGCCGATGTGATGTTTTTTTTCCCTCTAGAAATATAAATAAAAATGGGTGTGATTAATTTATGCCTTTTGAAGAAAATTAATTGACTAGTGATCATCATCAAGTAGGAAAAAAAAAAAAAAAGAACTCTGCCATACCAAAACAAGCAATTGATTAAGATTACCCCCTAAGAACACCTATTAACTAACGAATTATCATGATTTCTTTGTTGATGTTAGGAATGAAATATAAAACGAAAAAATCAATAACATGAACATAGTTCAAATCGTACGAATAAAGATTTGATTATCTTATCCACTTAACTTAAATGAATGTTATATATAGTTTCGATATTGGAAAATTCTATTAAGCGTTTTTTTAAATCAATATGCATCAATATTTTATTTTTTTTTAACCATATTTCAGATTAGATAATCAAATCTCTTTCGGAGTTGATAGTACAATTACTATGTCAGTTAAACTATATCCATTTTGACTATATTGATATTTATACTAATTAAAGCAAGTTGTTAACTTTAAAGTGATGTTTATGAATTTGGACCATATATGAGATGTGGGGTGGTGTTGTTTTAATTGCTATGCTGGTAGCCTTGGTCCACACACAACCACAAGATCTTCAAAACTTTACAAACTCCAAATTTCTTGTACCTCTCCCAACTTCATTACTCATAAATTACATAATGTACATGTCAGTTATCATCAAAACCCAAAATTAACTATATAAATGTTTAACATTTTCCTTTTTCTTTGTTTGTAACCAAATTGAACTTAGCTTAACTGTAATTGGTATGAGTTTTTTCTTTAGAGGTCGAAAGCTTCATCCCTATAACCACAATTATCGTATTAAAAAAAATCCTTATTTGTACATATTTACTGATTATTATTTTAAACCTTACTATGATATGTTTATTTTTTTTTCTTATGAGAAGTACAAAATGTCTCTTCATAACGTCATAGCCTATAATAAAAAGTTCTCTTAGAAAAGCTCTTCTTCAACCTAATAAAAAGTTTTTCCACCCTTTATAGCAACTATGAGTAGTCTAAATCATACAAATATTTCTTTTATTCAATATGGTAGGGTAAGTTTATTTTAATTTGTTACAAAAGACCCTCCGTCAGCTATTTCTATTATTAATTGAATCTTTGAAACGCTAGATACAAAATTAAAAACAAATATACATATCTAGAGATAAAATAGAATAAAAGAGTTCAGTTATACAAAATGGTCAACATTTGTTTTTTTTTTTTTTTTTTTTAATTCAACAATTTATGAGAGTAAAAATTTGAAGAATTTCTAACTTTTTTAATTATGGATATACATAATATCCTAATTAATCAACTATAATTAAATTGGTAGACCATGAAATTGTAATTTTTGAGGGTTGCTTCAAAGTCCTAACATTTTGAAAATATAAAATATCCCTCCATTGATAAGTTTCCGTCCAAGGATTTTATTGGAGATTGCTAATTAATAGTTTTTCAACGGAAAAAAGAGAAACTTCCTATGATATCCTAATTTTAAAAATATATTTTTAAATTTAGAAAAAGATAACTTTTTGGTTATTAAATTTTGGGTTTAATTTCTATTTGCTCCTTAGTTACACTTTTAAAATAAATTGGGATTAAAAATATAAATTTGAAACCTAGTAATTAAATTGATACAAAACTTAAATCTCAAGGATAAAATTGTAATCTTTTGAAGTTTACGGTCTAAATTGAAACTAAACTCAAATCTAAATCGAAACTAGATCCAAAAGTTAAGGACCAATAATATATTTTCGTCTTAAATTTATGTTTTTGTAAAAATAAATATGATATGATCCATTTGAACATAGTTTCAAGAACCTTATATTGCATGAAGAAGTAAGCCAAACCCATAAATCAAAGAAAGAAAAACAAAAATAGTACAAATGTGATTATGTTGTTCATTATTATCTCGAGGTCGAACTATATCTTTCTTCATATCTAGTGAACGAACTTTCTTTGGAATGTTCAATGGATGTGCTTTGCCCATATAAAAGTTGTGATGAATTAATATCCCATCTACTAAATGCTTAATTTGCAAGTCAAGACAAAATTTTGTTTTTCCAAGATCTTTCATCTCAAATTCTTTCTTAAGATATTCTACTATTGCCTTTGAAAACTCTTCAGAAGTTCCAATTATATTTAAATCATAAACATATACAGTTATAATAGTAAATCCTGACTGTGATTTCTTTATAAAAACACATGGACATATTGGATTATTTTGATATCCTTCTCTCAACAAATATCCATTCAGGTGATCGTACCATATTCGTCCTTATTGTTTCAATCTATATAATGATCTCTGTAACTTTATTAAATACAATTCCTGGGAATTTGATTTATATGTTTTAGGTACCTTAAATCCTTTTGGGATTCTCATATAAATATCATTATCAAGAGATCTATATAAATATGTCATGACTACATCCATAAGATGCATGTTCCGACTTTCATACACAGTCAGACCAATTAAATATCTTAGTGTAATTGCATCTACCACTAGAGAACATGTCTCCTCATAATCAATACTAGATCTTTGTGTAAAACCGTGTGCAACTATTCTTGCTTTATATCTTATGACCTCATTATTTTCATTTCTTTTCCTCACAAATACCTATTTGTATCCCATAGGTTTAACACCTTCTGGTGTTCGGACTACTGGTCCAAAAACCTAATGTTTTGCAAGTGAGTTTAATTCTGCCTCGATTGCTTCTTCCCACTGAAGCCAACCTTTTATATGTCGACATTCTTCAATAGATTTTGGTTTAGAATACTCATCTTCAGATATTATATCAAGAGCAACATTATACACAAAAATGTTGTCAATAACTACATGAGTCCGGTTCCATCTTTTTTCTGTCATGACATAGTTTATTGAAATCTCATATTATCTTTAGGTATTTCACCTTCCTCACTAGTCATGTCATGAATTTTTCATGGGTATTTACATCCTCAACCAAGTCTTCTTGATTATTAATTATTTTTCATTTTCGAGGATTTTTATCTTTGGAACCCACTAGTCTACCATGCTTCTGGCGTATTCTAGACTCATTTGTGATAACTTGTTGTGTTGGAATATCAATTTTCGATGGAACATTTGTAGTTGGTATATGTGACTTAGTTACTTTCTTTGCATCTGGTAACTGATTTGCTATATTTTGCAAATGAATTATCTTATGAACTTCAAGTTTACATTAATTTGTATGGGGATCTAAATGAGACAATAACGATGCATTCCATGTAATTTCTTTTTCTAACTTTTTAATTCCCCCCCTAATGTTGGAAAATTTGTCTCATTAAAATGATAATAAGAAAATCATGCAGTAAATACATCATCCGTCAGGGGTTCAAGATATTTAATAATTGATGGAGAATCATATCCAATATATATTCCTAACCTCCTTTGAGAATCCATTTTAATACTTTGTAGTGGAGCAATTGAAATATATAATACACATCCAAAAATTTTTAGATAGAAAATATTTGGCTCATGACCATAAGCTAATTGTAATGGTAATTACTTATAATAAACTAATGCGTACAAGTGACGCTGCATGCAAAATAGCATGTCCCCATACAGATGTAGGAATCTTAACTCTCATAGGCAATGATTTAACAATTAAACTACAAACGTTTTATGAATGATTTTGCCAAATCATTTTGTGTATGAAAATGAGTTACATGATGTTCGACACTTATCCCAATTGACATACAATAATTATCAAAAGTTTGAGATGTAAATTCTGCATTATCAAGACGGATGATCTTAATTGTATAATTGTGAAATTGTGTTCTTAACTTATTTGTGTTAGTAATCTTGCAAATGCAAGATTTCGACTTGATAATAAGCACATGTGTGACCATCTGGGATGCGTCTATTAATACCATAAATATCTAAATGGTCCACTTGGTGGATTAATAAGTCCATATATATCACCATGAATTCGTTCTAAAAATAAAGATGATTCAATCCCCACTTTAACTGGTGATGGTCTAATTATCAATTTTTCTTGAGAGCAAGCATCACATGATAAGTCATTAGATTGAAGAATCTTCTAGCTGTTCAGTGGATGTCCATTTGAATTCTAAATAATTCTTCTCATCATTATAGATCCTAGATGACCCAATCGGTCATGCCAAATTGTAAATATGTTTGGATTTATGAACTTCAAGTTCGTTGTTGCATATGTTTCAATAACTCGTATATGAGTATAATATAATCTAGAAGATAAAGCAGACAACTCTTCTAGTATACATTTTTCTTATGAGATGGTAGATATGATATAAAGATACTCCATATTATTCTTCCTCTACCATGGTCACGACCTCAACCATGACCATGATCTCGACCACGATTATACAGTATTCACTTCAAGGAATGTTGTTGTTCCAGTTGGTCGAGATTCATGATTTTTCATCCTCGATTATTAAAATTTACAACATTCAATTTAGGAAATGTTATTGCTCTAGTTGGCTGCGATTCATATTTTTTTAATCAATAACTCGTTATTTCATTCAGCCACGAGAAGACATCAGATGAGTGTAGAATACTTTTAAAATATTTCTCTTGATATTGCTACTGCAGGAGCATATCCGAAATGTAGAAAAATGTCTTCTCTAACATATTGATTTAAAATTTTGGAGCCTTAAGTGCATCCATTTACGACAAGCTTTAGGAAGAAAAATTGTTTTCTAATAATTATATTTTTATGTGTATTTTGGCATCAAACGCTAATGATAAATAATTATTATCATTAATATCAAAATGTTACAAATTCTAATATAATATTTTTCACAGTAACACTATTATAAAATATTATATTTATATTAGAAATTTAATATATATCAAATATGTAAAAAAAGATTTAATTTATTAATTATAACAAAGAGGAAAAATCAGCATACCTTTAGGACCTACCTTTAGCGGGAAAAACGACAAGAGCTCGTGTTGATAATGTGTTGTAAAATTGGGAAACACAATGCAATACGGATATGGAGAAAATATAATATAATAATAATATATAATAAAATAAATAAATATTAAAATAAATAAAGCATAATATATTAAAATAAATAAAATAACGAAATATAAAAATTATATCAATAGAAAATATGAAAATTTAAAATTCTCTAAAATTCTGTAATCTTTTCTTTTCTCACCAATGTATAAATTATGAAAATCCACCAAATGCCACTCTTTATAGGCAATTTGGCAAGTAGGTGGTGGAATGAAGTAGACACTAAGGATGCGTATCCGTAAGACACTTAGATTTCATGTAAAATGACACATGGGGTGATGGAAGAATTACATATGCTCTTTTAGAAAACTAATCATGGATACTGATGAGCATCTATGTTATTAAAATATTATAATAGATTAAATAATTACTTCATAATGGTTGATATTTTTCCGGAATTGTTGCCGTTTCTTTTAAGGACAAATTTTTGTCTTCTCTATTTACGATGTACGTCAGCCTATCAATATTCTTTTTTGTCTTTTTCATATTAGACAATTGCCTTCTTTTTTTTTTTTTGGGTCCTATGTAACATTGGACAAATTTTTTTTGGACAACTTTGTTCTTGTGTAAGGTTTTGTATATAACCCTTCAATCTTCAACAGTTCTTCCTACTACTTGTTTGTTGGTTCAGTACAAAAAAAAAAAAAAAGTTTCATGACTAAAAAAAAAAAAAGAGCATTACCATTTGTTGTGACTTTTTTTTTTTAGTTCTTGAATCCACTATCAAGGAAAGTATATGGATGACACATGAAAAATGTGTGAATTTTTCTGTCAATTAAACATTTACCTTGACAGTGAAAATTTGTCATAGAATTACATACACTGACATTTGTTTATAGTCATTGAAAGTTGATTAATGACCGTATTCTGATGTCAAAAAGGTACATTTCATGATATATGTGAAATGTCAAAAAAGTACTTACAATGATGTATAGTTATTTGTTTCATCCTTATCATTACACCCATGTTTTCTCCAATTTTGACGTGAGATACATATAAACATAAATATAAACTTTCATATACAACAAGGTTGGTATCGTTTATACAAACAAATTAGTAACTAATTTTTGATAAGTTATTTACAAAGAAACTAAATACAATAAGTGTTGCAAAAAAAGTTTGGGAATATCCTAAAAAAAAAAAAAAAACACATATACACAACTTGATAGGCGGTTTCTTCACTTCAATAGACTTGTGGAAGACCTATTAAATAAACAACATTTATTTTAGAATTCAACACAATATATCAATGTCAACAATACTAATTATATACACATACCTTCTTAATGCTTACAATATCTCTTAGCATACACTTCAATACTAAAACACCCAACATACAAGCATAAAACAAACAAACTGAAGGTAGAACTATACTTACTTGATGTGTTACTAAAAGAAAATCCAAGTTCTCCTAAACAATAATAACAAGGTTTAAAAGTGAAAACTCAATACTAAAACCTTCATCCAAGTTGAGAGGTGTTCAAAAGAATTTACCAACGATTTAATACAAGAATTAGATGTCTAATTGGAGTATCTCTCAGAAAGTCTGCAAGGAAAATACACTTGCTTAAGTATAAAATAGAGAATTTAAAAATAAATGAATCATATCTAAAAGAAGATTGCACAAAGTATAAATATATATTTATACAAACCACCAAAGTATGAAGAAATTCTATCCATTTTTGGAGTTTGTTGTTTCGAATCCTATGTTACAACCTTCTGAGGGGATAGCCGTCGTTAAACGACTAGTAAGAGCCGTTTAAAGCTAACCAGCAGGTGCAATATAGGAATCTCACAGTCCAAATAAATGGAAGAGACCGCAGGACACGTGGATACATATCCTTCACCCACTTACTATGAACTACTTCCCTCATTCACCTTGATATTGACCCATATAAACACTTTCCGAATGGAGGTCACTCCCAGGGTGACACAAAGTGTCATATAAATCTCACGGTGTGAACTTACTAAGGACGTGAGAGTTGAAATCAATATATTGTATATTTGATTTTTCATTGAACAACTACCCCTCATTCACCTTGATATTGACTCATGCAAACACTTTCTGAATGGAGGTCACTCCTAGGGTGACACGAAGCGTCGCATGAATCTCACGGTGTGAAACTCTTAGGATGTGAGAATGAAAATCAAAATATCACTTTTGATTTTGTTGTGAATAACTTCCCCTATTCACCATAATTTCGATTCATATACTCACTTTCCGAATGAAGGTCACTCTTAGGGTGACACGAAGTAAGACATGAATTGAGATTGTGAATTCTTAGGAACGCGAGAGCTAAAAATGACATATCGTGTATGTTATTAATCTCTCATTGAAGCATTCTAAATTCCCATTGAAGTGTTCTAATAACATATCATATATGTTATTAAAGTTCCACTAAAGTATCCTAACAATTGTTTGGATATATCTTTTACTTAGGTTTATTCCGGCTAATTTAAACAACCTAAGTTTAGGTGTTTATCAAAGTATAATGTTTATATTTGGATTTAACCTATGATGTCTAGGTGATAAACCAATTTTAAAACCTCACACCGCTCACGTATTGTTCATAAAACCGGTTAGCAACGCTCAATTATTCGGCCATAATCCCTAGGTAGAAAGTGTTCCATAGACTGTCAACTTAAATACCCCCCAACCTTAGACAAGATTATATACCGGTTGAGTTTGTAACCCTAGTTTTACTAGATAACGACCTATTTTAACTATTAAAACAAGTGGTTAACCTACGTGAGCATGAAACTGTTTTTGTTATGGATTTTAAATGTAACCCAATTTTATAACAACTTACAAAATTTTAGACATGCTAAGCATCCACAACATACATCAAAGACATTTAATATTTAATATAACACTTATATTAAATAAAGGAAACCCTAAACATGCATACTATATATTATAACATTTTATAACATACTTTCAATGCATAACATGCTTTCTATGGTGCGATTTAAAATCTACATGGCATACTTTATGCACATACAAAATTTATTTAATTATAACATACATCACATGTATAAATAATTAAACACATACTAATATGGTTTTAGTTTTGGCATTTTCAAGCAAACAAAGGCCTAACTATTACAAAATTCAGCAAAAAAAGGCTCCAAAATACTTCTGGACCACTCGAACCGCCCCAAACTGAACTCGAACTGCTCGAACCGGACCTCTAAACATTTAAAAAGGGTTGAATCGGGTTGAAACTGGTCGAACCGGACCTCCTTAACTCGAACCAGCCAGACTGGTTTAGTTGGATCGCCGGTTTGGGCTGAAGCACATATGCTGGGCTGGGATGAGCAGCGTTACAATGCTCTCACCCAACGTTGCGACACTGCGGGCGTTCTTCAACGTCTGGGCAGCAACATGAGCAACATTGCAATGCTCAAGGGCATCATTGCAACGCTATTTGGACAGAAGCTCCATTAAAATTTGGAGTAGCTCAACCTTCTTCACTTCTTTCTTCAATTACATCTTAATTTCAACTCTAATGATTTCAAATAAATTATAGACTCTTGAGCATACATATAAGCTCAACAATCAAGAGCCAATTACAAATTTAACAAATGAATCAAAGAGAAATTTAATGCCAAAACTCATAAATCTATATCAGTTCACTATTTTCATATATCTCATGAAAAAACACCCATCAAGCAAAAATTAAACCAAATTGAATGCTTAAATGATACTCTGATATCTTAATGGAGTTAGAAAACATGCAGCGGAAGAAAAACAGATCATTAAGTATTCTAATTCATTAATTTTGGCTTTGAATTAAGCATGTTCATAAACTAACAAGAGGGTTTCATGTCATACCTTTGAAGAAACACTTTAATCTTGAATCTCAATTGCAATCTTCTTCAATTCAACTTGTGAACCACCACAAGGTCTTCCCTACTATCCTCTAGGTGCCTTAGATTAAGTTGTGGAATTCAAAATAAGCTTGAATTGAAGGAAATTTGGAGGAAACTTTCTAGTTTTAGCAGCTTGTGGAGAACCCTTCTTCAAGAGAGATTTTCAACCAAAATCAACCCTTTTACATGCTCGAATTTGGTTCATTTCTGAAGTATATAAAGCATGATAACCATGCAAACCAACTCCTTGCATGATTCACAGCTCATGCTTGTAAATTTGACTGAAAAACTTAGTGGATTGTGTGTAAGCTAGTTGGAAATGGAAGTGGGAAAAATCACCTTCTCCATTTCCAATTTTTCCTTTTAATTTGAAAATTTTTAAATTAAAACTTAATTTTAGTTTTTAATTCAATAATTAAAACTAAAATGATATTTAATTTTACAAAAATTAATTCAAACTTAATTTTTTAATAAAATTAATAATTAATAATTCATTAAACAAATTAATTAATTCAATTAATTTAATATCAAATATTAAATTAATTTAACATTAATTCCACCATCATGAATCCCTATTTATGAATTTAATATTTAAATCATATTTAAATATTAATTGATTCTCCAATTTCGTTTAATTCCAAAATTAAACGCGTAATTATATCACATATAATTACTAATTCCATTAATTCTAATTTGAACATTTCAAATCAACTTATCACGCTACTCTAAGTCTAATCCATTTGTGAGCCAGTAGGGGGACCTTGTGGACCTACGGATCATGGACTCCAACGATTTGAGATTAATTGGTTAAACTATTTACACCGAATTAACCCCCATTCGTTAACTACTGGGTCACTCCACTAAAACCCAGAGTTGCACTCCCTTCACTGTAGATATATTGTGCTCACTCGATATAACCATGGTTAGTAAGTTAACTCTTCACAGGTTGTTCGTAATAATGGCTAGGTCAAAAGGCTGTTTTACACCCAAGATTACCTCTTGTTCCTTAAGTTCTACTGATCTTCTAATGAACAATTGGTTTGTGATCCGATCATCAAACCAAGTCCCTCTTAGGCCAATGAGAGGGTGGGACCCCTTGTTCAAGACCCGGAGTCAGTACTTAAGGGAACAACCTCTATACTATTCCTGAAAATGGGTAGGAGTAAATTCCATCTTGCACCCTATATCCCCAGCTATCTACCTAGTCTTACCCCTGAAATGAGAGGTTTGTTGACCCACGCTATTGAGCCAACCCTCACCTATGCAAATCTAAAGATAGTCCCGAATAAATAGGAGTTCATAGTTAGCTCAGGATTAAGGTCAAGTTACCTAGGTCATCACTTTGAAATAGTCAATCTTAAACAGTAAACAACATTATAAAGTAAGTGTGACTTATTTCGTGGTCTGATCTTGTTCAAACTCATTGCACAGGATGCCCCCACTCCTCATGTCATTATATGTACGAATCAGAATCAATTTATCTGTAGCACTTTACAACTCCTTGTAACAACTATAGAATGGGCCAGATCCAAGTGTTACCAGAATAAGGCACCCAACCTTATTCATATACTATTATAGATCATTTTGACTATTTACTCGAACTTGATCTACTTTTATGTCTCTACATAAATTTCAAGTATTCATGTAATAGTCATGGATATTTTAGTTTATTTGATTTATTTCTGAAACGAAATAAGCAATTCATATATTCAATAACAATTTATTGAATTTTCAGAATAAGTTTTATTGTTTACAAACCACGAGTTTTAGGACATAAAATCTAACAAATCATGCATCAAATTTAATATAAATGTTATATTATATAATTGCATGATGTTATAAGTATGCACATGTATCATAATTGATATAAATGTTATTTTATATGATAACATGTTTTATTAAGCATATACATGCATCATACTTTAGTATAATTGTTATATATATGTATGATGAATTTGGTTTTATTTTCATTAGTAATATTATAATTGTTATATTGTTTAATAAGAAGGAATTATGCATTGAGCATGAAATTACTTTAGTAAATATAATAGTTATATTTATAATGTCATTAGATGCATGATTGTAGGTTTTAATATTTCATTATTTTATAATCATTATAATGTCAATGAGTTAAATTAGAATCTATAATCAAGAGTTGCATGCAAACATAAAGTCTAATTAATTTTAAATTGTTTAAAATTAATTCACTTAGACTTATGTTTAAAATATTTCTAGGTTAATATTTTATTTTTTTTAATAGGATTAATTGGTTGGAATAAATTATTAAATTTATAAAATATTTACCTATAAGGGACCTTTGTCTAAGGAACTCCGTGTAGGATTGAGGTATTTAATGTGATAGAAATGGAATGCCTCTACCTTGAAACCACTTAGAAGGTGAATTAGTCAAATATTTTATAAGTATGCAATAGATAATTAAATTTATTAAAGTGTTTAATAAACAATACTTATGCATTGTTAAACTATTCGATATAAGAGTTATATTGGGTAAATTTTAACAAAAGACTTAGATAAATTGATTAGCCGAATTTACCTAAATAATAAACCCTAGGTTTTAAAATACTTAGTGGAAGAGAATGTTTTAAAATACTTAGTGGAAGAGAATGATATACGTGATATGTCTGATTCTCTTACTTTCTCGGGTAAATCACATCGTGAGATTCATGTTTGGCCTCGAGGTGCCTTGATGCATCCCTTCACAGATGGTGTTTGCATGGATCAATATCAAAGTGAATTAGAGAACGTATTTATAGTAAGTAGGAGAGGGACGTGTCAACATATCTCGCGATCCCCATCATTACTTGACATCATGAGATTCATGCTTGACCTCGAGGCACGTTGATGCGTCCCCCTAAAGCTGGTATTTGTATGGGTCAATATCAGGGTTAATCTTGAAAAAGATAAGGTTATAATTTTTGTTACTAGTAATGTTCTTCCCTACGACAGACTTGTTGGGACAAAGATCATAATTTCCAAAATGATGGGTTATACTTACAAGAATTCATTAAGGTGGTTAATGAGATTATGACCAAATAAATGGTAACTAAATGTTATAGGAATAAAAGTTATTCTAGTGTAATATTTGGTTGAGAATGTCTCAATTCAGTGAAGGAGTAACTATATGCCCTAAGATGGTTTTTATTCTAAATCACTAAAATATCATTACAAAATAAATAATTAAGGTTCATTACGGTTTTGCTCAAACATGATTGAATTTCTTTTTAAGAGTTATATAAGGTTTCTAATATAAATGAATTTGTTTGGTTTCAGCAAATATGTCAAATTTAATTATTTCATTATTAGCTTTCGAATTGTTAACCGTTAAAACTTATACAACTTGGAAAACTTTAAATAATACAAAGTTAGTGGTTAATGATTTAGACTTCGTCTTATATGAGGAGTGTCCTCGGACCCCTGGTCCAAATGCATAACGAAATGTTCGTAAGGCTTATGACAAGTGGATAAAGGCTAATCAACAAGCCCAAATCCACATCTTGGCAAGTATACCAAATATCTTAGCTAAAATGCTTGAGTCTATACAGACTGCTCATGAGATGATTAACTCTTTGCATGAGGTGCTCGAGCTCATTCACAATGCAAGATTGGAAGAAGGAACATATGTTAGGGAACATGTTTTCGATATGATGGTGCACGTTAATTTTGCTGAAATGAATGGAGTTGTCATAGAAAAGTCCTTAACTGAAAGGAACAAGTCCAAAATAGGTAAATCTTATTTACTTGTTTTGGAAACATGTTTAATAGAGAATAATGATTCTACCTAGATACTTGATTCAGAAGTCACTAATCATGTTTGCTCTTCATTTCAGGAATTTGATTCTTGCAAACAGTTAGAGGCTGGGAAATGACAATGAAAGTAGGGGCTGGAGAGGTTGTTGATAACGGGCAGAAATGCACGTTATTACAGTACTAAGTTCTTAAACAATGCTGGCTTGCGTTGATAAAATATATAAGATTGCGTCTAAAAAGCATTAAGTTTATAACATTGTGGTCGCATACGTTCATCGCATAGAAACTATTAACTTTTGTATTTTTATGCAGAATATGCGTTGACACAAGGCAAAAAGTGCGATCACAAGAAATCAACGGACGAGCAAAACATTACCGCAAGAATTTATGGTGATTTGTGCTCGCAAATATTTGCTCAAGAAAGATTGCCGTATAGAGCCGGCGAAACTTGGTGGGCGCATCTGGGTGAAAGGCATAATTAATCACGATGGGACAGAAAGTTGATGACGGTCGAATCCGAATTGAGTTGATAAGCCGCTAACGATAACAAGTACACTCAGCTTTTTGGTGATAAATATTCGACGTATTAGTCAGAGAATTAAAGCCATCATCTGTACAATCATAAGAGAGAAGCCGCCTTTCACCCTAAAGCTCTATAAATACCGAAGGCATCCTTCAGAAAAGGGGTTCAATTCGGATACTTAGATAATTTTCTCCATAGTTAGAATAGCCTTGTCCGTAGTTTCCCTTTTTATTTGAGGGCGGAGCGAGAGAAGGGAAGAGACGCCGGAAGATCGCTCAGGACAACTTGAAAGAGATTCCGGAGGCATAGAAAGCAGAGAGCGGGCCGACTCTCGTGAGAGTGAAACTATCTTTTGAACAAGATAGAAAAGACAGTGTAAAAGGGAAGCATGAGATTGCTACCAGGCTCTTTATTCTCTTCTTGCATTGTTATTTTGAATTTCAACTTTATAGTTATACAATGGAAGTTCTTATTCTACATCTGTTTACTCTTTTAGCATGCATGAGTAGCTAACCTAATCAAATGGGTTGAGAAGAACTAAGCTAACATGACCTAGGATCTTCATTGTATGCGATCATCTTGTTTTATGCTGTGCCCAACACCCTTTAGAGCTACTCGAGAGAGAGTTCAAAGAAAGAATCTTAGACTTGAGAGAGCTAAGTTAGAATCTAGACTCGAGAGAGCAAGATTAGATTTGTCAACCTACATCGCATGCATCCTAGAGATAGGAATGATATTATGTGGTCGCCTTATTTGTGTGTAGGTCCTATAGTCTCATCGCATATATCACATGCGTTATAGCATTAAAAGCTATAGCATTTGCGTCGAGATATGGTTTACTATTGTATGTGTGTTGCATGGTCGCATAACATGAACGCATCTTAGGAAGTGTTAGCTGAATCCCTTCTCAACCCGTTCACCGCATACTCATTGCATCTTCCGTTTTATCAAATTTTTTCGAAACTCCGTTGTATTTGTTTATTTTATTCTATTACCGTAAACAACAACTCCAAACAACTCTTTGATTATTTGGTTACCACAAAGTCTTCTTGAAAATTACCACTGCAAACTATTTTCCCAAGTCCTTGAGTTCGACTATGGACTTACCAGGAAACTCAGTAGGGTTTATACTTGGATTCCACTGAGAAAACTTATTGCTCAACACATTTCATCAACGCAATTCCATCATCGCATTTCATTCCATATTTTCACCTCATAAAATAACGTATCAAGTTTTGGCGCTGTTGCTGGGGACTTCGGCAAATCAGTGTGCTAACGGTGATTTTTCTGATTTCTTTGCAGCTCTCAATCTCTGGCGAATTACGACCCAAAGATTGAGAGAACATTTCGATGCATACTAAGAGAAAACCGCCAACAACAAGAGAGAATACCAAGAATGACGGATACAACCGAAAGAAAAGGCCGTAAACGCGAACAATATAATGGCCAACCTTATCCTTCTAGCAAATGACCGCAATAGACCCATTCTGGACTATGCGTCGCTCAACTTGTATGATTTCTCTCCAGGAATCATGAGACCAGCGTTAGATGGATCAAGGTTTGAAATGAAGTCGGTAATGTTGCAGATGATCCAGGCTATTGGGCAGTTTGGAGGAAGGCATGGCGAGGACACGCACATTCACCTCCGGAGCTTCATAGAAATTTACAATATTTTTGTGTTCCCGAATATCTCCATTGAGGAAGTTCGACTCACTCTGTTCCCATTTTCCTTATGCGATCAAGCAAGAAAATGGGCGTATTCTCTCAAACCGGGGGAGATAACTTCGTGGGAATAAGTCGTCAAAAAGTTTATGAAGAATTATTCCCACCAACTGAGAATGCCAAGAGAAGGAAATTAATAACAAATTTTGAACAAGAAAATGACGAATCGCTCAGCGATGCTTGGGCGAGGTTTAAACAGCTGGGAAAAGACTATCCACATAATGGCTTACCAGACTGCCTGCAGATGGAGATCTCTTATCAGGGACTGAACCCTGCTTCGCAGAACCGCTGGCAATGGGGTAGCCGCTGGTGGTCTGTTAGATAAAAAATATGAGGAGGCAAAGAGTATACTTGATCGAATTTCCAAAATCACGAGGATTGGCGGGTAACGATAAGAGATTAAGAATAAAAGATAATAATGTAAAACAACGAGGCCATCACATCCCTGCAGAACCAGATGACTGCGATGATGAGTTTGATTCAAGGCATCACAATTAATAACACGGGAGCGAAGAAAGGGTAGTTAACACAATTGCGCAAACGACCGCAAGATTATGCCATTTGTGGAGATGCTCATTTCGATGGAAGAATGCCCAGCAAACCCACAGTCAGTATGCTTCATAAAGAATAATCCCTATAATGATACATACAACCCCGGGTGGAGAAACCACCTAAATTTTGCGTGGAAAAGTCAACAACAAAAATTCCAACCAGTGGTGCAAAAAGAAGAAGCCACCTGGATTTTTTCTGCAAAACAACGGTCCAACGCATAACCAAGCTAACAACTCCACAAACACCGCAATATTCGTCCTTAGAAGAGCTTGTTGAAGCAGTACATCGAGAAAAACGAATCAGTGCTTCAGAATCAAGCAACATGCATCTGAAATCTCGAAATTCAACTAGGACAAATTGTGAGTGAGCTGAAAAATAGACCGCAAGGAGCGTTGACGAGCTCAACTGAGCTTCCTCACAACGCTGGGGGTACCGAGAAGGAACAATGCTTAGCAGTCTCCGTGCTAAGCGATAAAATGAATGCGGAAGTAAGGGAGGAACCCATCGCGACCAACTTGAATGCGGTGACAACCGAGGACTAGTTGACCTACAGTTTAAAAAAGCCCGAGAAAATGAACCCCGAAGTTGCATCCACCCTCATGCCTTCAGAACATGAGACAGAAGAAGTCCAGCTACCACCAGCTCCGCAAAGATTGAAAGAGAAACAAAATGATGAAGACAAGACCACAACAGTGGCAGTAACGCAAAATGCTATGATCCCACCAAAAATGAGCGACCCAAGAATCTTCACGATACCATACTCCATTGGAGAGGTCTACAGTGGCCTAACATTATGCAATCTTGGGGCGAGTATAAATGTAATGCCACTATCAATCTTCAAATAATTGAATGTTGGCACACTCACACCCACGACATAGATTCTCCTACTTGCAGATGGATCCCGAATACATCCCAAGGGAGAGTTGAAAGATGTCGCAATCTCAATTAATAAATTCATCTTGCTGGCAGAGTTCATCATTTTGAATTGTAAAGCGGATGAAGATGTGCCCATCATATTGGGACGACCATTCCTCTCGACCGGTCGCGCTCAAATTGATGTGCACAAGGGGGAGATCATAATGAACATTCATGGGGAAAAGCTCATTAAGACAATCAAGATCCCAGAGGACAAAGAAAAGAGGGAAAAGCCACCGTGGACGTGAAAAGACCAGCTTGGAATAGGCAGTCCCTGAGTTACTACATAACTCAACCTCATCAGGGACGCAACTCTTTTGAATATACTTTTTCCTGCATCAATACTTCATGCACTTTCATCATACTTGTTATTATCTATTATCGTAATCACTTTGTTATTGTTCATCTATCTGCACTTTTCTTTATTCAAAAAAAAAAAATGCGATCGTGCTGAACGATTGCGATAAAAGATTTTGTTTTGTTTAAAATGATTTGACCCTCTCAATGTTTTTCTTTCAATGATCGAGGCGAACGATTGCAGAGGCGCTGCACGAAGAAGCAACTTATCTTATTCCGTCACCATAATCCAAAGAAGATAGATTGCCGCAAAGCAGGATGCGTCAACAAACAATGAGGGCGATAGCGTAAAATTGGGGGTTGTATTCTTCCTTAACTTTATTCCAAATTTTGCCCTATCACATCACATTTTAATTTTGAAAGCCTTATCACTGCATCCTCTTTGATTACCGCAATCATTTGATATTGATAAATTTAGTAAGTCAACGCATGTTGTCCCTTTGCCAATTATGATTTCAATGATGACACACATGCTTCTATTTTTTTTCATATATACTAGAGTCAACTTAATCTTAGAAAAGTCACCTCATGAAATATTTCTAGAAGTTAGAGGTCTGCTAGTTTTCTTTCAAACTTTCTTTACGTAGCTTCCTAAGAACATTGCATGACTTCTTTCAATCTTTTGGCAATGAGGATATTGCCGCATTTTAAATTTAGGGGTGAAGTATTTATTTTTCGACCTTGCTACTTTTAGCTTTATGAAAAGAAAAAAAATTTGAGAAAAAAAACTTCACTGTCAACACAATGGGGAAACCCATGTTGATAAGAGTTAAGTTGTGAAGGACGCTTACTCGTAGTTGGATGTCCGCATGACACACGTGGGGGCAAGCCAAAACAAAAGTAAGTCGCCAGGATTAACACATAAATAAATGACTGCAACTCCGCTGCCAAGTAGGTATGAGTTTAGTCTGAGGAAGAGCGCCTTGCTCGTAGTTGNTAAATGACTGCAACTCCGCTGCCAAGTAGGTATGAGTTTAGTCTGAGGAAGAGCGCCTTGCTCGTAGTTGAATGTCCGCATGACACACGTGGGGGCAAGCCAAAACGAAGGCGAGATACTTGGATCATCGCAAGGTCAGAAAAAAATAATAATAATGTAAAAAATATGCAAGGATAAAAAATCATTTGACACTCCAGTGAAAAGATTCTTTTGAAATAAATCATGCGATGTCCTGGAATCTAATAAATTTCTTTTGAAGGTCAAACTTACAGTCCCTAGATCTTAGAAATATTTTAAGAAGATACTTGAATAAGAATTAAGAAAATTTTGGTGTATAGGATTTGAATGAAGTATCCTTGAGAAATCTAGAAAAAGAGATTTGTGGTCGACTTTCTAAAGGAAATCTTTGGCTTATGCTTGAAGACAAACATTGTTTAAATTTGGGGGTGTGATAATGGGTAGAAATGCACGTTATTACACTGCTAAGTTCTTAAACAATGCTGGCTTGCGTTAATAAAATATATAAGATTGCGTCCAAAAACCATTAAGTTTATAACATTGCTGTCGCATGCGTTCATCGCATAGAAACAGTTAACTTTTGTATATTTATGCAGAATATGCATTGACGCAAGGCGGAAAGAGTGATCACAAGAAATCAACGGACGAGTGCAGTATTACCGCAAGGCTTTGTGGTGATTTATCTTGGTAAACACCTGCTCAAGAAGGATTGCCGCATAGAGCCGGCGCAACTTGGTGGGCGCATCTGCGTGAAAGGCATAATTAATCACGATGGGACAGAAAGCTGATGACGGTCGAATCCGAATTAAGTTGACAAGCCACTAACGATAACAAGTACACTCAGCTTTTCAGTGACAAATATTCGACGCATCAGTCAGTGAATTAAAGCCATCCCATCTGTGCAATCATAAGAGAGAAGCCGCCTTTCACCCCAATGCTCTATTAATACTGAAGGCATTCTTCAGAAAAGGGTTTCAGTTCGAATACTTAGATAATTTTCTCCATAGTTAGAATAGCCTTGTCCATAGTTTCCCTTTTTATTTGAGGGCGGAGTGAGAGAAGGGAAGAGACGACGGAAGATCGCTAAGGACAACTCGAGAGAGAACCCGAAGGCATAGAAAGCAGAGAGCGGGCCGACTCTCACGAGAGCGAGACTATCTTTTGAACAAGAGTAGAAAAGTTAGTGTAAAATCCTGGGAAGCAAGAGATTACTACCAGACTCTTTATTCTCTTCTTGCATTGTTATTTTGTATTTCAACTTTATATTTATACAATGGAAGTTCTTATGCTACATATGTTCACTCTTTTAGCACACATGAGTAGCTAAACTAATCGAATGGGTTGAGAAGAACTAAGCTAACATGACCTAGGATCTTCATTGTATGCGATCAGTTTGTTTATACTGTGCCCAACACCCCTTTAAAGCTACTCGAGAGAGAGTCTGAAGAAAGAAACTAAGACTTGAGAGAGCTAGGTTAGAATCTAGACTGGAGATTGCAAGATTAGATCTGCATAAGCAAGAGATAGGGACTTAGATATAAGCTTTGTTTGTCAACCTGTATCGCATGCACCCTAGAGATAGGTATGATATTATGTGATCGTCTTATTTGTGTGTGTGTCATTTTGTCATCGCATAAATAAAAATAGAGGCTTATGTGTAGGTCCTATAGACTCATCGCATATATCGCATTCGTTCTAGCATTAGAAGCCATAGCATTCGCGTCGAGAGATGGTTTATATATGCTCGCATAACATGAACGCATCCTAGGAAGTGTTAGTCGAATCTCTTCTCAACCCGTTCACCGCATACTCATCACATCTTCCGTTTTATCAACTCTTTTCAAAACTCCACCACATTTGTTTATTTTATTCTATTACCGCAAACAACAATACCAAACAACTCTTTGATTATTTGGTTACTGCAAAGTCTTCTTGAAAATTACCACTGCAAACTGTTTTTCCAAGTCCCTGAGTTTGACCCTGGACTTACCAGGAAACTCAGTGGGGTTTATACTTGGATTCTACCGAGAAAACTTGTTGCTCAACGCATTTCATCCACGCAATTTCATCATCGTATTTCATTCCATATTTTCACGTCATAAAATAACGCATTAGTTGTCTCAACCGTTGCTGTAGGGAGTGTAAATTTATTTTTTAGCAAGAATTGTTGTTTATGATTGGATAACATCTATCTGGTTACTAAGATTAAGAAGAATCTTATTTCAGTTTCTTCCCTGGTTGAACTAATATTTCATTTCTTGATAATAAAATGTTTATTTCAAGAAATGGATTTAAGATATGTTCAGCTAGTTTAGAAAGTAACTTATATGTGCTGAGGCCGTTAGCATATAAATCACTTCTTAATATTGAACTATTCAAAACAGAAACCTTAGAGACTAAAAGGCGAAAAGTTTCTCCTGAAAATGATATCTATCTTTGGCATCTACATTCATGTCACAATAATCTCAATAGGACTGAGAGATTGGTAAAGAATGGAATTCTAATTGAGTAAGAAATTGACACTTTACATCATGTTTTGAGGGAAAAATGACTAAAAGACCTTTAACTGGAAAAGATTATAAAGCCAAGAAATCCTGGAGCTTATACATTTAGACCTTTGTGTTTTGACGAATGTTAAAGCCATAGAAAGGTTTGAATATTTAATTTCTTTTATAGATGACACTTCAATAGAAAGGTTATACATTCAGAAAGGTTATAAATATATTTGGTAAGTTAGTTATACATTCAGACCTTTGTCGTAAATGCAGCTGTTAAAGCCATAGAAAGGTTATAAATATATTATGGTAAGTTAGTTATACATTCAGACCTTTGTCGTAAAGTTAGTATATGGAACTTCAAGATTTGGGGTTGTCCAGCACATGTGCTAACCACTAATCCAAAGAAGAAGTATAAGCTCGTTCAAAAGTGCGTCTATTTGTAGGTTACCTCAAAGAGACAAGAGGTGGTCTCTTATATGATCCAACTAAGAATAAAATATTTGTATAGATAAATGCTACTTTCTTGGAGGAAGACCACATAAGAGATCATAAACTATTAAGCAAAATTGTATTAAATGAATTTTTCAATGAGTCTACTTAAAGGTCAACAAGAGTTGACGACATTACTAGTACATCAACAATAGTTGTTGATAAAGGCACATCCAATCAGGTACATCTTTCTGAAGAGTTGAGAGTGCCTCGACATAGTGAGACGGTCGTGAACCATCCTACAATTTACATGGGCTTAAATGAAGCCCAAGTTATCATAATAGATGATGACAAAGAGGATCCATTGTCTTATAAACAAGTAATGGATGATGTTAACAAACATGAGTTGATTAAAGCCATGAATCAAGAAATGAAACTATATACTTCAATTCTGTCTGAGATCTTGTAAATCAACCTGATGGGGGTAAAACCTATAGGTTGAAAATGGATCTACAAGTAGAAAAGTGGGGTAGATGGTAAGGTACAGACCTTTAAGGGTAGATTAGTGGCAAAAGGTTATACCCAGGTTGAGGGAATGGACTAAGAAGAAATATTCTCACCTATTGCCATGTTTAAATCTATCTGAATGCTCTTATCCATTAACTTATATTATGACTATGAGATCTAACAAATGGATGTCAAGATTTCCTTTCTGAATGGTGCCAGTTCCGATCGAAGGAATAGGGGACAAGGTGCTCGACCAACTAATCAGTATTAGGGAGAACTAATCTAGCTATTAGCTAAAGGTAGATTGCTTTCAAGCTACTCGGCTAACTAGGATCGGTGCTATTCAATGATATTGGAAAAATCAATGGCAGCTAAAGAGAAGATAATAGGATTTTGCCTCAATAGGACAGAGTGAAGCGACCCAACAAGCAACGAACTTGTCTCTTATACACATCTAGATGTGTATAAGAGACAGTGATAAACGGGAAAAAAATCATTGGTGTAGTAATAGGATTTCTGTGCTAAAAAGTATCCTTTCATGATTCTGTCCTCTAGCTTAAACTTCCCTAAGACTGAAGAAGAAATCACATCTTCCGGTAATTTTGTGGAGACCCTTGACATGCAACAACCAGAGGGTTCATTGAACAAGGTCAGGAGCAAAAAGTTTGCAAGCTTAAACGGTCAATTTATAGGCTGAAACAGACATCTAGATCTTGGAATATAAGATTAGATTATGCGATCAAATCTTACAGCTTTAATCAATATGTTGATTAGCCTTGTGTCTACAAGAGAATCATCAATAGTTTAGTAGCATTCCTTGAAGGGAATTTGAATATCCCGTAGTGGAAGCTATTGTTTCCAATTTCATTTTACAAAATAATATAATTCAGAGATGACAGAAACCTTAATAAACATATCAATTAAGCATACCCTTGAATATCTATATCTTCGCATTTCCTCTCGATAGAACGAACACGAACCAACATCTCTCGATCTCCCGAACTCGACAACCATGAACACAATGTATAGGAGAGGACACTACCATGAGGTCTTCCTCGTTATTCTCAAGGTGAGAATCACAGAGGAGTTTCGTGGGCTTGTTTGGATTGATTTTAGGAAAAGGGAGATTTTTGGTTGAGAGAGCACAGAGAGATCAATCATAAAGAAGAAGGAGATTCTCTCTCTTCTATCTTCAAGTTAAAAAAGTTGAGAGAGAGATCGAAACTCTTTTTTTTTTTTTAAACTAATTTTAGATAATAACTCCCAAAGGAAGTTACTCTGAATTCAAATTCAAAATTTGAATTTAATTAATATATATTAACTATTTTAGTATATGTACATATTAAACCATAGATTATGTCACATATAACCTATAACCTATAGTTTATACTATATCACATATAATATAACTTATAGTTTATTATTCTCTCAAATTACTTATGGTATTAATTTGAATCATATTCGTATTAATTTTAACCTATAATATTTATATGAATCACATTCATATAAATAATATTTGAATCATATTCAAATAATTACCTCTCTCATAAAACTATATAAAAATTTAAAAATCATATTTATATTAATTTTAACATATAGTTTATATGAAACATATTCATATAATTAATATTTGAATCATATTCAAATATTTATTTCTCGCATAAACTATATATGTTTAATATGAATCATATTCATATTAATTCTAACATACAGTTTTTATATGAACCATATTCATATAATTAATATTTGAATCATATTTAAATATTTATTTCTCTCATAAAACTATATAAATTTAATATGAATCATATTCACATTAATTTTAACATATAGTTTCTATATGAAATATATTCAAATAATTAATATTTAAATCATATTCAAATATTTATTTCTCTCATAAATTTAATATAATGTATCAACATACATTGTATTTTATAATGTAATAATATACATTATTAATTGTATCTTATACAATTAGTTTCCTTTAATTATCTTGAACAATTCAAATTAAACCAAAATTAATTTGATTCTTATTTTTCCTTATTGAGCTAACGAGGGGAACTTATGGGTCTATAGATTGAAAGTTCAATGATGCTTGATTAATTAACTAAACTCTTTAATTAAATTAATCAATCTTCATTAACTATCGGTTACTCCATTAAAGATCGACAGCTGCATTCTATAGTTGTGTCCATTGGATATAATTAATCAATAATACGTTGACCCTTCACAATTGCTCGTAAATACAGTTGGGTCAAAATTAGTATTACTCCTATAGTTATATCTAACTCCTTAAGGGGGTGTTTGTTTCAAGGGTTAGGATTGTATGGGTTAGGCATCCTAAGCCCAACCCTTGTTTATGGCATGGATTTAGGAAGCCCTGGCTTCCTACATCATTTTTTTATGGATTTGAATAGTGTTTACTATTCAAACCCATGTGTTACCCCCTCCTTTTTCTCGCTCCTAGTTTCATCTAGGAAGTACTCGGCCAACCTCCGGACACCACTTTCGGTGACCACCGCGGCCAACTCCGGTCGCCTCCCTCCGCGAACGTCGTCGGCTAACTTCGACACCACCTCTGACAACCGCCACTGGCCAACTCTGGCTGCCACCTTGGTAACCTTGGTTGGCCAACTCCAGTCTCCATTGGCCAACTCCGACCACCATTGAACAACTTCCGACAACCTTCTTCCCCCCACACTGGAAAAATTCCGACCACCAACTCCGTTGGCCACTTCCGGTGACCGCAACCAACCAACCTTGAAAAACATTAATAAAATGCTCTTAGTATATAACAAACTAGACAATTTTGTATATAAAAACACTTTTAAGAAAGAATTGCAATACGTACATGTTTTTTTAATGTGTTTTTATCAAAAGTGTTAAATTAAAAAGGAATTCTTTTAAAGAGACTTTTTTCTAAGTCATTCCAAACATGCCAATAGCCTTCAATTGTATAATTATATTTATTTAGGTTATACGTGTAGAACTATATATGTTTGAAATCTCTAATTTAATTTAATAACATTTTAATTTTTTTTTGTTGGTCAATTTAACTAGCTCGAAGACTTAAAATCATTTTCTAAACATAAAGATTTAAAATGTTTAAAATAACTTAGCGACCAAATAAAAACTAAAACTTAAAAAAGTAAGTTGATAAGGAAAAAAAGTATAGTTTTTCAATCATTGAATTTAATATTAAAATACTAGTTTATATCAATTTTGACTCAACGCATTATGGTAAAAAAAAAAAAAAATGATCATTTTCAAATTAGTTAAAATGACAAAAGTCTATGAAATTTTATTTCAAAATCTAGTAAGATTAAAATATCAAATTATTAAAACAATAGATTAAATAAAATTATAATTTTAGTCAAAATCTCTATTTCAAAATTTTAAAAAAATATATTCTTATAAATTTTATAGTTTATTTTAAACTTAACTATATTAAAATAATTAAGATAACAAATTTAAACTAATCTAAAATCTAATTGGTGATTAAATAGAAGAAAATATTTCATAAACTAAATATTTATAAATCTGCACTTAATTCCCAGGCTACTTAACCTTGCACTCCAAACACAGGCTTCTTAAATCCAAACTTCCAAAACTTGCACTCCAAACACAGTTTTCTTAAACCCAGGCTATCCAAACCTCCCAGCCTAATCCCCCAGGCTTAACATTTCTAGGTTTAAGATTCTAGACCTGCACACCAAACGCCCCTTAAGTATCACTTATCCCTCTAATGAACAACTATTAATAGTCCAACTATAACTTAATCCCTCTCGAGTCAAGAGAAGGTGAGACGCCTTATTGTTCAAGCCTTGGAATCAACCCTTAAGAGAACAATTTATCTACTTACCTTAACAATAAGGAATGAACGAATTTCTTCTTTTGTAGCTGTGTTCCTAGCTCCCCAATCAGACGAATCTCCAAAATGGTAGACTTATTGAGTCGGTGAATTTGGCCACTCTCACCCATACAAATCAAAGGACCCCCTCTCATAGATAGAAATTCACAACTCACTCAGGGTTCAGGTCAAGTCACCTATGGTCATCCCGGTGAAATGTAAGTCTCTTCTAGAAATGGTGTTATAAAGAGAGACAATGTATTTTGTGGTCCGGTCTTATACAAACTCTTTATATAGGATACCTCCACTCACATGTCTTCATATGAATGATTAGGATCATATCATTTGTAGCACTTTACAACAATTGTAAGAACTACAAAGTAGGTCGTATCTGTAATGTTACTAGGATAAGGCACCCAACCTTATCCATGTACTATAGACCATTTAGATTATCACTTAAACATGATCTACTTGTATGTATCCACATACATGTTTAAGTCACATCAGATAATCTTGGATCTCCAAATAACATATAAATATTAGCCTTTAGGGCATAGATCTCAACATTCCTAGTGTTGTATGTGGACAATATCCTACTCATTAGGAATGATGTAGGTTTATTGATGGATGTAAAGAAATGGCTATCGCCCAATTCCAAATGAAATATTTGGGAGAGACGCCGTTTATTATAGGGATATCTATCATTAGGGATCATAAGAACAAAACGTTGGCCTTGTCTCAGGCATCATATATTGACAAGATGCTTGTCAAATATTCAATGCACAATTCCAAGAGAGGTTTATCACATTTCAGGCATGTGATTGTATTAACTAAGGAATAGTGTCCTAAGAATCCTCAAGAGGTTGTGAAAATGAGACGTATTCCCTATTCATCGGTAGTTGGTAGTCTTATGTATGCAATGTTATGTACTAGACCTGACATTTGTTATGTAGTAGAGATTGTCAGTAGATATCAGTTCAATCCAAGATATGATCACTAGATCGCGATTAAGAATATCCTCAAGTATCTTTGGAGAACAAGGGACTATATGCTTGTGTATGGGGCTAAGAATATGATCCTTATAGGATACACTCACTTTGATTTTCAGACTGATAGAGAGCCTAGGAAATCCACATCAAGATTAATGTTCACTCTCAATGGAGGAGCTATAGTTTAGAGAAGTGTCAAGTAAGATTGTATTGCTGACTCCACCATGGAGATTGAATATGTAGCTGGAGGGACTTCAATTACAGAGGACCTATGAGCGAAAGCGGATCGTCCAAACTTCATTGTGAAAGAACTCATATATTTATAGTTAAACAAAACAAATTATGCATTATAAACTAAATTACAGCATGCTTTGAATTAAATACAAAAGATCAAGAAACTATACCTTTGAAGAACCTTTCTTCAAGTATATCCCTCGATCAAACATGAATGCAACGAGCAAAAACTTGATCTCCCTCAGATAGAAACGAGTAGAAACTCGATCATCGAACAAACCGGACACAACTAGAAGATTACCTTGGTATTCTCGGTGTGAGAATCTAGGAATGGTGGGCTCTGGCTTATTTTGGTTTGAGGGAAAGGTTTGGAGTGGTGGAGGAGACGATCGAGTAAACGATAATGCTGTAGTGTAAAAGATGAAGTCTATCGCATAGACTCGATACTCAATCGTTTAGATAAGAACACTATCGTATAGTTTCTCGATGCTATCGTGTAGCCACTTGATAGTTAGTAATATAAGACGTTTTTCGTAGATAATTAGAAAACCAATTTTTCATCTTTATTCCACTTTACCATAAAACCGTACAACTACCCACTAAGTGTAGCTATTGTGAAAAATATTTTTAATTATCAAATAATTAATAAATATGATAACTAACTTATCATATTATATTTATAACCTATAGTTTTAATATTACATCATATATAATATATAAACCATAGTTCTTTTTTTCTATTTTATGGCATTTAATATAAATCATATTTATATTAAATTTACAATTATGAATCTTATTCATAGAATTTATATTTGAATTGTATTCAAATATTAGTTCCTCCAATCGTATAATAATGTATCAAATACATTATGTCAATTATATCATATATAATCAAATTTCCTCTTATTAATGTGAACATTTCAAATTAACCCAAAAACTGATTCTCAACTTTAATCCATTAAGCTACAAAGAGGACCTTATGGATCTGTAGCTTGAAGCTCCAACGATACGTGAATAACTGACTAAACTCTTTAACCATATTATCCACCACTTGTTAATTGTCGAACACTCCACTAAACTCTTTAAATACGATCCACTTGTATGTCTCCACATACATGTTTAAGTTACAACAATAACCATGGATCTTAGTTTAGTGGTTTGTGGTTAATGCAACTAAAATATCAAATATTTCATAGACTGAAGTGAATAAAATATCATATATGATAAATCACAAAAATGTTTGTTCATACAAGTGTTTAAAAACTACAGGACCCAACAAGATTTAGGGCATCAACCCCAATAGTAGCTACATTTGAAGCTACTAAAGAAGTTGTTTGGCTTAGGAAGTTCTTGATAGATATGGAAGTTGTTCCAAATATGAATTTGTCCATCACACTTTATTGTGATAATATTGGTGTTGTGATAAACTCCAAGGAATCTCGAAGCCATAAGCATGGAAAGCATATTGAAAGGAAGTACCATTTGATATAGGAGATTGTGCAATGAGAAGATGTGATAAACACGAAGATAGCTTCAGAGCACAATGTTGCTGATCATTTACAAAGACTCTCACAACTAAAATATTTGAGGGTCATCAAAAGAGTCTAGGTCTGCAAGATATACACTACATTGTATAGAGTAAGTACGAGATGTTATTGAAGGAAATCAAACACAAGGATTTCCATGAGCAGCGAAATGATCTTTCCAAATTTCAATCGTATATGAACATACAATTACCATCACAAATGGAAACATACGGTTATGCAAAATACAGAAATTACAGCATGCTATACAAAAGATCAAGGACAAGAATCAACACACTTTTGTAGACTCATCTTCAAGTTCCTTGATCACGAACGCTTAATCACAGCAACACAACAACACACGAACGCTCGTCCAACACGACCACTACACTACATGATCACCGCTCACTCGAACTAAACGATCACCAAGGTCACAAACACCGTGAATAGTTCATATACGATTGGAAATTTAGGAAAGATGATTTTGGCGGCTGCATTGAAAATCCTCGTGTTGATTCCTTCAAAAACATATCTCGTACTTACTCTAGATAATGTGTTATATCCTTGCAGACTTAGACTCTCTTGATGACCCTCAAATATTTTAGCTTGAGAAGCCTTTGTAAATGATCAGCAACATTGTGCTCTGAAGCTATCTTCGTGTTTATACTATCTTCTCATGTCCCAGTCTCCTATATCAAATGGTACTTCCTTTCAAATATGCTTTTCCATGCTTATGGCTTCGAGGTTTTCTCTGGAGTTTCCACAACACCCTTATTATCACAATAAAGTGTGATAGGCAAAGTCATATTTGGAATAACTTCCACATCTATAAAAACTCCTAAGTCAAACGACTTCTTTAGTAGCTTAGATTGCAGCTTACTATTGGAGTTGGTGCCCTAAATCTGGTAGGTCCTGTAGTTTATAAACACTTGAACAAACATTTTTGTGATTTATAATATATGATATTTTATTCACTTAAGTCTATGAAAATATTTGTTATTTGAGTTGGCATTAACCACAAACCAATAAACTAAGATACATGGTTATCGTTGTAACGTTAAACATGGTATGGTGGAGTTCATAACTCAACTCGACACTATCAGGTTTCTGTGGAGGCTATTCACGGTGTTTGTGACCTTGGTGATCTTTAGTTCGAGTGGCGGGATCAATGTAGTGTAGGGTCTGTTGGACGAGCGTTCGTGTGTTCTTGTGTTGCTGTGATTAAGCGTTCGTGATCAAGGAACTTGAAGATGAGTCTACAAAAGTGTTGATTCTTGTCCTTGATCTTTTGTATAGCATGTTGTAATTTCTGTATTTCACATAACCATATATTTCCGTTTCTGATTGTAATTGTAATGTTCATATACGATTGAAATTTAGAAAGATGATTTTGCTGCTCATGAAAATCCTCGTGTTCGATTTCCTTCAAATAACATCTCGTACTTACTCTAGATAATGTGGTCTATATCTTGCAGACTTAGACTCTCTTGATGACCCTCAAATATTTTAGCTGTGAGAGCCTTTGTAAATGATCAGCAACATTGTGCTCTGAAGCTATCTTCTGTTTTATCACATTTTCTCATTGCACAATCTCCTATATCAAATGGTACTTCCTTTCAATATGCTTTCCATGCTTATGCTTCGAGGTTCTTGGAGTTTACCACAAACCACTATTATCACAATAAAGTGTGATAGGCAAAGTCATATTTGGAATAACTTCCACATCTATTAAAAACTCCTAAGTCAAACGACTTCTTTAGTAGCTTTAGATGCAGCTACTATTGGAGTTGGTGCCCTAAATTTGGTAGGGTCCTGTAGTTTATAAACACTTGAACAAACATTTTTGTGATTTATAAATATATGATATTTTATTCACTTAAGTCTATGAAATATTTGTTATTTTAGTTGCATTAACCACAAACCAATAAACTAAGATCCATGGTTATCGTTGTAACTTAAACATGTATGTGGAGTCATACTCAACTCGACACTATCAGGGTTCTGTGGAGGCTATTCACGGTGTTTGTGACCTTGGTGATCGTTTAGTTCGAGTGAGCGGTGATCATGTAGTGTAGTGGTCGTGTTGGACGAGCGTTCGTGTGTTGTTGTGTTGCTGTGATTAAGCGTTCGTGATCAAGGAACTTGAAGATGAGTCTACAAAAGTGTGTTGATTCTTGTCCTTGATCTTTTGTATAGCATGTGTAATTTCTGTATTTTGCATAACCGTATGTTTCCATTTGTGATGGTAATTGTATGTTCATATACGATTGAAATTTGAAAAGATCATTTCGCTGCTCATGGAAATCCTTGTGTTGATTTCCTTCAATAACATCTCTGACTTACTCTATGACAATGTAGTGTATATCTTGCAGACCTAGACTCTTTTGATGACCCAAATATTTTAGTTGTGAGAGTCTTTGTAAATGATCAGCAACATTGTGCTCTGAAGCTATCTTCGTGACTATCACGTCTTCTCGTTGCACAATCTCCGTATCAAATGGTATTTCCTTTCAATATGTTTCCATGCTTATGGCTTCGGAGATTCCTTGGAGTTTCACAAACACCATATTATCACAATAAAGTTGATGGACAAATTCATAATTTGGAACAACTTCCATATCTATCAAGAACTTCCTAAGCCAAACAACTTCTTAGTAGCTTCAATGTAGCTACTATTGGGTTGATGCCCTAAATCTTGTTGGGTCCTGTAGTTTTTAAACATTGTATGAACAAACATTTTTGTGATTTATCATATATGATATTATTTCACTTCAGTCTATGAAATATTTGATATGTTAGTTGCATTAACCACAAACCACTAAAACTAAGATCCATGGTTATTGTTGTAACTTAAACATGTATGTGGAGACATACAAGTGGATCGTATTTAAAGAGTTTAGTGGAGGTGTTCGACAATTAACAAGTGTGGATAATATGGTTAAAGAGTTTAGTCAGTTATTCACGTATCGTTGGAGCTTCAAGCTACAGATCCATAAGGTCCTCTTTGTAGCTTAATGGATTAAAGTTGAGAATCAGTTTTTTGGGTTAATTTGAAATGTTCACATTAATAAGAGGAATATTTGATTATATATGATATAATTGACATAATGTATTTGATACATTATTATACGATTGGAGGAACTAATATTTGAATATCAATTCAAATATAAATTCTATGAATAAGATTCATAATTGTAAATTTATATAAATATGATTTATATTAAATGCCATAAAATAGAAAAAAAGAACTATGGTTTATATATTATATATGATGTAATATTAAAACTATAGGTTATAAATATATATGTAAGTTGTTATCATATTTTATTATTATTTTTGATAATTAAAAATATTTTCACAATAGCTACACTTAGTGGGTAGTTGTACGGTTTTATGGTAAAGTGGAATAAAGATGAAAAATTGGTTTTCTAATTATCTACGAAAAACGTCTTATATTACTAACTATCAGTGGCTACACGATAGCATCGAGAAACTATACGATAGTGTTTCTTATCTAACCGATTTGAGTATCGATCTATGCGATAGATTCATCTTTTACACTACAGGCAATCGTTTACTCGATCGTCTCCTCACCCACTCCAAACCTTCCCTCAAACAAATAAGCCAGAGCCCACCATTCCTAGATTCTCAACACGAGAATACCAAGGTAATCTTCTAGTTGTTCCGGTTTGTTCGATGATCGAGTTTCTACTCGTTTCTATCTGAGGGAGATCAAGTTTTTGCTCGTTGCATTCATGTTTGATCGAGGGATATACTTGAAGAAAGGTTCTTCAAAGGTATAGTTTCATTGATCTTTTGTATTTAATTCAAAGCATGCTGTAATTTAGTTTATAATGCATAAATTTGTTTTGTTTAACTTATAAATATATGAGTTCTTTCACAATGAAGTTTTGGACGATCCCGCTTTCGCTCATAGGTCCTCTGTAATTGAAGTCCCTCCAGCTACATATTCAATCTCCCATGGTGAGTCAGCAATACAATCTTACTTGACACTTCTCTAAACTATAGCTTCCTCCATTGAGAAGTGAACATTATCTTGATGTGGATTTCCTAGGCTCTCTATCAGTCTGAAAATCAAAGTGAGTGTATCCTATAAGGATCATATTCTTAGCCCCATACACCAAGCATATAGTCCTGTTTCTCCAAAGATACTTGAGGATATTCTTAATCGCGATCTAGTGATCATATCTTGGATTGAACTGATATCTACTGACAATCTCCTACTAACATAACAATGTCAGGTCTAGTACATAACATTGCATACATAAGACTACCAACTACCGATGAATAGGGAATACGTCTCATTTTCACAACCTCTTGAGGATTCTTAGGACACTATTCCTTAGTTAATACAATCACATGCCTGAAATGTGATAAAACCTCTCTTGGAATTGTGCATTGAATATTTGACAAGCATCTTGTCAATATATGATGCCTGAGACAAGGCCAACGTTTGTTCTTATGATCCCTAAATGATAGATATCCCTATAATAAACGGCTCTCTCCCAAATATTTCATTTGGAATGGGCGATAGCCATTTCTTTACATCCATCAATAAACCTACATCATTCCTAATGAGTAGATATTGTCCACATACAACACTAGGAATGTTGAAGATCTATGCCCTAAAAGGCTAATATTTATATGTTATTTGGAGATCCAAGATTATCTGATGTGGACTTAAACATGTATGTGGAATACATACAAGTAGATCATGTTTAAGTGATAATCTAAATGGTCTATAGTACACTGGATAAGGTGGGTGCCTTATCCTAGTAACATTACAGATACGACCTACTTTGTAGTTCTACAATTGTTGTAAAGTGCTAACATGAATATGATCCTAATCATTCATATGAAGACATGTGAGTGGAGGTATCCTATATAAAGAGTTTGTATAAAGACCGGACCACAAAATACATTGTTCTCTCTTTATAAACACCATTTCTAGAAGAGACTTACATTTCACCGGGATGACCATAGTGAGCTTGACCTGAACCTGAGTGAGTTTTGAATTCTATCTATGAAGGGGGTCCTTTGATTTGTATGGGTGAGAGTGGCCAAATTCACCGACTCAATAAGTCTATACCATTTTGGAGATTCGTCTGATTGGGGAGCTAGGAACACAGCTACAAAAAGAAGAAATTCGTTCATTCTTATTGTTAAGGTAAGTAGATAAATTTGTTCTCTTAAGGGTTGATTCCAAGGCTTGAACAATAAGGCGTCTCACCTTTCTTGACTCGGAGAGGGATTAAGTTATAGTTGGACTATTAATAGTTGTTCATTAGAGGGATAAGTGATACTTAAGGGGCGTTTGGTGTGCAGGTCTAGAATCTTAAACCTAGAAATGTTAAGCCTGGGGGATTAGGCTGGGAGGTTTGGATAGCCTGGGTTTAAAAAACTGTGTTTGGAGTGCAAGTTTTGGAAGTTTGGATTTAAGAGCCTGTGTTTGGAGTGCAAGGTTAAGTAGCCTGGGAATTAAGTGCAGATTTATAAATATTTAGTTTATGAAAATATTTTCTTCTATTTAATCACCAATTAGATTTTAGATTAGTTTAAATTTGTTATCTTAATTATTTTAATATAGTTAAGTTTAAAATAAACTATAAAATTTATAAGAATATATTTTTTAAAATTTTGAAATAGAGATTTTGACTAAAATTATAATTTTATTTAATCTATTGTTTTAATAATTTGATATTTTAATCTTACTAGATTTTGAAATAAAATTCATAGACTTTTGTCATTTTAACTAATTTGAAAATGATCATTTTTTTTTTTTTTTTACCCATAATGCGTTGAGTCAAAATGATATAAACTAGTATTTTAATATTAAATTCAATGATTGAAAAACTATACTTTTTTTCCTTATCAACTTACTTTTTTAGTTTTAGTTTTTATTTGGTCGCTAAGTTATTTAAACATTTTAAATCTTTATGTTTAGAAAATGATTTTAAGTCTTCGAGCTAGTTAAATTGACCAACAAAAAAAAATTAAATGTTATTAAATTAAATTAGAGATTTCAAACATATATAGTCTACACGTATACCTAAATAAATAATTATACAATTGAAGGCTATTGGCATTTTTTGGAATGACTTAGAAAAAAGTCTCTTTAAAAGAATTCCTTTTTAATTTAACACTTTTGATAAAAACACATTAAAAAAACATGTACGTATTGCAATTCTTTCTTAAAAGTGTTTTATATACAAATTGTCTAGTTTGTATAATACTAAGAGCATTTTATTAATGTTTTCAAGGTTGGTTGTGTGCGGTCACCGAAGTGGCCAACGGAGTTGGTGGTCGAATTTTTCCAGTGTGGGGGAAGAAGGTTGTCGGACAGTTGTTCAGGTGGTCGGAGTTGGCCAATGGAGACCTGGAGTTGGCCAACCAAGGTTACCAAGGTGGCAGCCAGAGTTGGCCAGTGGCGGTCGTTGAAGGTGGCAGTTCGGAGTTGGTCAATGACGTGTCGCAGGAAGTGACGACTGGAGTTGGTTAGTGGCGGTGAGTTGGTCGGTGGTGGATGGCGGAGTGGTGTCGAAGTTGGCTGCGAACGATTGCCGAAGGGTGGTAGATGAGTTGGGCTAGTGACGATCGTCGGAGGGAGCGACCGAGTTGGCCGCGGTGGTCACCGAAAGTGGTGTCCTGGTAGGTTGGCCGAGTACTTCCTAGATGAAACTAGGAGCGAGAAAAAAGGAGGGGGTAACACATGGTTTGAATAGTAAACACTATTCAAATCCATAAAAAATGATGTAGGAAGCCAGGGCTTCCTAAATCCATGCCATAAACAAGGGTTGGCTTAGGATGCCTAACCCATACAATCCTAACCCTTGAAACAAACACCCCTTAAAGGAGTTAGATATAACTATAGGAGTAAATACTAATTTTGACCCAACTGTATTTACGAGCAATTGGAAGGGTCAACGTATTATTGATTAATTTATATCCAATGGACACAACTAAATAATGCAGGCTGTCAATCTTTAATGGAGTAACCGATAGTTAATGAAGATTTGATAATTTAATTAAAGAGTTTTAGTTAATTAATCAAGCATCATTGAACTTTTCATATTAATAGACCCATAAGTTCCCCTTGTTAGCTCAATAAGGAAAAATAAGAATCAAATTAATTTTGGTTTAATTTGAATTGTTCAAGATAATTAAAGGAAACTAATTGTATAAGATACAATTAATAATGTATATTATTACATTATAAAATACAATGTATGTTGATACTATTATATTAAATTTATGAGAGAAATAAAATATTGAATATGATTTAAATATTATTTTTTGAATATATTTCATATAGAAACTATATGTTAAAATTAATGTGAAATGATTCATATTAAATTTATATAGTTTTAGAGAGAAAAATATATTTAAATATATTAAATATTAATTATATGAATATGGTTCATATAAAAACGTATTTGTTTAGAATTAATATGAATATTGATTCATTAAATCATATATAGTTATGCCGAGATAATAAATATTTGAATATGATTTCAAATATTATTTATATGATAATATGTTTCAATATATAAACTATATGTTAAATAATAGTATAAAATGATTTTTAAAGTTTTTATATAAGTTTTATGAGAGAGGTAATTATCTTGAATATTGATCAAATATTATTTATTATATGAATGGATTCATAATAATATGATAGGCTTAAAATTAACGAATGATGATTAAATTATACCATAGTATTTTGGAGAGAATAATGAAACTATAAGTTATATTATATGTATATATGTATAAAACTATGTTCATAGTTATACGTGACATAATATACAGGGTTTAATAATGTAACATTATTACTAAAAATAGTCTAATAATATTAATTAAATTAATTTCTGCGAATTTTGAATTCAGAGTAACCTTCCTTTGGGAGTTATTATCTAAAATTGTGTTAAAAAAAAAATAAGAGTTTCCGATCTCTCTCTCACTTTTTAACTTTGAAGATAGAAGAGAGAGAAATCTTCCTTCTTCCTTTATGATTCTGATCTCCTTGCTCTCTCAACCAAAAATCTCGCTTTTCCTAAAATCAATCCAAACAAGGCCCACCACGAAACTCCTCTGTGATTTCTCACCTGTGAGAAATAACGGAAGACCTCATGTAAGTGTCCTCTCC